>NC_084559.2:32080645-32380645 GCF_033978685.3 Nerophis lumbriciformis | reverse complement strand
CCAGTGGCGGGCCATGCGTTTCCCACCTAGGCCTTCAGTGATGTCCGACTTCAATAATTACCTCTCAAAATACCATCATTGATGTCCACACATGACCATTGCTGGAGAAATACCATACAGAAACACATTTACGCACTACTGGGCATTGTACAAAACGGGTTATTTTCTGGCGCATTTAAAAATCAATAAACCCGCATCAGCAATTAAAACATATCTTATGTAGTACTGTCAAAATTAAAATTGCAAAAAACATATTAAACGTGAAAAAATAAATAAATAGAATATCTAAACTCACATTTCATCGCCGGGACAGCTGAGCTTGCTTCCAGGGTTGACCGACATGGTCTCACAAGATGTAGTTTCTCTTTAAATATCCTTCTTGAAAATGGCCTTGCAAATATATGTGTTGTCTTGTCTAATCATAAAAGATGCAGACGAGGCGTGTTGGCTGACTTCTTAAAGTTTACTCCACAGCGTGCTCGTCAATAACATCCAGCTGCCGGCATGTCTACATTAAACAACCTAAACGGGGCTATTGTGCATGTTCTTCACTAATGTGGCATTCTGGGTAATGGAGTTCTTATGATACCTAGCTCATAACATCACTATATATCTGCCTTAGGCCAGCTAGAACGCCTTACTAAAAACAACGCGTGATCTGATTGGCTATTGCAACTGTCTATCACTGTATGTCCCCCGTTCATTTACAGTGCAGAGACGCCAGCATTGCTGAATCTGAAGGCTCTAGACCTCCATCCCAGATCACACCTCTCTCCTACCCACTTCTCCAAAGTGGGCTGGCTCAGGGTGGAGGACAGAGTCAAACAACTTGCACTGAGCCTAGTCTATAAAATTCGCTACACCTCCCTGATACCGAAGTACTTGTCAAACTTCTTCCATAACGTAAATGACCGCCATAACCACAACACCAGAGGGAGCTCCACAAACCATGTTAAACCCGGATTCCGATCTAACAAAGGTCTTAACTCATTCTCCTTCTGTGCCACATCAATATGGAATGCACTCCCAACAGGTGTAAAAGAAAGTGCATCCCTACCCTCCTTCAAAACCGCACTAAAAGAACACCTCCAGGCAACTACAACCCTAGACTAACACCCTCCCCCCACCACATCCCACCTTCCCGGATTGTAAATAATCAAATGTAAATAATCAAATTTATATACTTGTTCTTATGTTTTCTGAGCTCACTATGTTCACTGCTCGCTGTACATATCCTACGAAGTCAGACCTACACTGTTTCAATGTCCATTTCTCAGATGATATTATTGTTGATGACTGAAGTGCTGATATCAACCAAATCTAACCCACCCGCCCCAACCCCCTCCACATCCCACCCCCGAATTGTAAATAATGTAAATAATTCAATATATATACTCTGATGATTAACTTGTGTGATGACTGTATTATGCTGATAGTATATACCATGAATTGATTAACGTGGACCCCGATTTAAACAAGTTGAAAAACTTATTCGGGTGTTACCATTTAGTGGTCAATTGTACGGAATAAGTACTGTACTGTGCAATCTACTAATAAAAGTCTCAATCAATCAATCAAAATTTGGTACAGCATGGCAACATAAGCTAGCTGAATTCTGATTGGATAAAAACTCTATAAACTAAAAACAACAGCGCTGGAAGGAGCATAATATGACATGAAAAGATTATGAATACTTTTAGATATTTAGGGAAAGTAAATAAAAAATTACTTTTATCTTTAATTATGATCATGATCTCTGGTTATATTAGGCCAGCAAAGAAGGCCTTGCTGGCCCTGACGGCACACCACTGCTATATACGATATAACTGAAATAAATATGGCCGACGTTAAAGCTTTTACAATTGTCATATTGCGATAATGCATGTTGATTACACATCCTGGCTGTGTCCTACTAATTGACAGCGACAAGCTAACAAACGCTTCCTCAACGCACTGTAGCATTCTCGCCAGCAGCTAAAGTCCCTTTCACAGTGCAAAGCCACTTTTAAGTCAGAAATCCTTGCCTCCGTGGCGGCAAATAAACAAAAGGTTTTAAAAGTACAGTATCATCACTCGAGTACAATGAATAGCTAAACATGCTTCACTACACACCATAGGATGTAAACAGAGGTGGGTGTATCGATACAAATATCCATCCATCCATTTTCTACCGCTTATCCCTTTCGGGGTCGCGGGGGGTGCTGGAGCCTATTTCAGCTGTAATCGGGCGGTAGGCGGGGTACACCCTGGACAAGTAGCCACCTCATCGCAGGGCCAACACAGACAAACAGACAACATTCACACTCACATTCACACACTAGGGCCAATTTAGTGTTGCCAATCAACCTATCCCCAGGTGCATGTCTTTGGAGGTGGGAGTACCCGGAGGGAACCCACGCAGTCACGGGGAGAACATGCAAACCCCACACAGAAAGATCCCGAGCACAGGATCGAACCCAGGACTTTCGTATTGTGAGGCAGACGCACTAACCACTCTACCACCGTGCAAATATCGAGAGTAACAATACCAAGTTGGGCTGCACGATTATGGCCGAAATAAAAAAATCAAGATTATTTTGATCAATATTGAAATCCCGATTATTAATCATGATTATGCAAAACATATTTTTATTGCCCTTTCTACTTTAAACAAACAATATGTTAACTGGCCGTTCATTTCGAAATAAAATGTAATTTAAAAAAATAGTTAATCAGTTATGAAATAACATTTAAAAAAGACAAAGGGCTAACTAAAAATAAATATGCCATTGCAGAGTGCGATCATAAAGAGCAAACAAGTGAAAAAACAAGACAAAAGACACATACATACAAGGAACACACTGTACTACTCACAGTATATATAGGACATCCCTTAATCCATCAATTTTCTACCGCTTGCGTCTTTGCTAAATAAAACGTTATTACAGCCGTTATATATGCGTGTGTTTGAGAGGTGGAAGGATATGGGATCCCTCGGTGCACGGTTGATGTTACGGTAGTCTGTACGTCGGGGCCTTGCTGGCGGACCGCTCTCTGAGCAACCATAACTCTGTTTGGATTATTAGCTTCACGTCACAGGCAAACGATGGGGGTTGAGGAAAGATGGGAAGTGTTAATGTTCAACCTATCGCTGCAACGCAATAATTTGTTTGAATGTGCACACCAGCACATCTTTGCCGTGCAACTTGTTGTGGCGTTTGTTTGTTTATATGCGCAGGAGCATTTCCGGGTTTGCGGGAACGATGAGGCGTGCGGTTGTGTTCCGGCGTTAAAATGTGGGTCACTTTACGGGAGAGAAGGGCATCAAAGTAATAATGTATTTATTTTTCCAAATATTTTCGGGAGCTCCAGGCGACTAGCTGATCAAGTGTCAGTCACCCTCTCCCTCACACTTACTTGCTCTCACATGAGTCTTTCGGTCGCCCCCTGTTGGTTGGATGACTGTTGGTTGCTAAAGTGATTGAATTGATGTGCAGCAGAGCCTGTTTTTTAAAAGTTAAAGGAGCCATATGTAAGAATCTGACCAGAAATGATACTGAAATCACTGTCAAAATTCTGTAGTCCCCCTCTCCCTGACTGAGGTTGCCACATACGCAGCCGAATCCAGCTCGATTGACTGGGCTACTCCAAGGAACTTCAAATGGCAAGCGACGGGTCTTACGCTGTAGGACTGACATATGGTTATTGTCAGTACTATCAGAAAACAAAGACTAAAACGCACTACAACGAACACTAGCAATAGTGAAAATAAGTGGAGCAAGCTTAGCAGCCTAATGTACGCCCAAAACTAAAGAGGAGACATTTTACCAAGGTGTGCCTATAGGCTACTGTTTCAAACGTTTCAGATTGCCATATAACTTGGTACGCGTAGTCCACAATATGCAAACACGAATGAGGAATTATTTTATCATGTGATTTGGCTGTCTCCATACGTTTCAAAAAATCACATGTACATAGTTATTCACAGCCTTTATTGATGCACCTTTGGCAGCAATTACAGCCTCAAGTCTTTTTGAATACGATGCCACAAGCTTGGCACGCCTATCTTGGGCAGTGTTGGCCATTCCTGTTTGCAGCACCTTTTAAGCTCCATCAGATTGGATGGGAAACATTGGTTTTCATTAAGTATGTCTCTGTACATTGCTGCATTCATCTTCGTCTAGTCAGGGAAGTGACCAAGAACCAGATGGTCACTCTGTCAGAGCTACAGCATGTGGGGAGAGGAGAACTTTCCAGAAGGGCAACCATCTCTACTGCAAAGCACCAATCAGTGTTGTGTTTCACTAAAGGGGAAGTGACGGCTCAGACACCAGGGGGTTGTATGTACAATGATTTATTATATATATTAACCATATAACCATATAATAATCAAACAATACAAATAAACAATAGAATGGAGTGTGAACTAGATCCAAAAGTGTATGTGGTGTAAGGCTATGTGTGTAGTTAGCTGAAGTGCGTGTTACCAAGTGTTGAACGAGAGATGAGGAAGTCCAGGGGAAAAGGGGAATCCGTGTCCAAGCGAGGGAAGTCAAGGATCGAGGGAGGCAGTCAGAGTTCAGAGGGAGATGCGGGAAAATGAGAGATGCACAGCTCGCTTTGCAGGTGACGGAGGGTACTGCGGGGGCGACACAAGAAAACACACGAAGAACACGGAGAGGCAAAACACAGGGAGAGCAGGATTGCATAAAGCAGGATGATCGATTACTGTACATCAAATGAGAACTAAGTTACCGCGCCGATCCTTGGGTCCACTGGTCCTTTTACCCAGCTCGCCCTCATCAGTCCCAAGTGTGCAGATTGCCGGTGAGTGATTGCAGCTGGCGGGTGCTGCAGGGCGGAGAGGTGCGCGGCGCGTCCCTGGATGTACGCGCCCGTGGGCGTGTCGCGAGGTGCGCACAGACGGCTGAGCGGCGTTAGCAGGAGCTGAGCCGTAACAATCAGGCCTGTATGGTATCGTGGCCAGACGGAAGCCATTTCTTAGTAAAAAGTTTGCCAAAATGCACCTGAAAGACTCTCAGACCACGAGAATGAAAATTATTTAGATTGAACTCTTCGGCGTGAATACCAGGCGTCATGTTTGGAGGAAACCAGACACTGCTCATCACCAGGCCAATACCATCCCTACAGTGAAGTATAGTGGTGGCAGCATCATGCTGTGCGGTTGTTTTTCAGTGGCAGTAACTTTGGCACTGGTCAGGATAGAGGGAAAGATTAATGTAGCAATGTACAGAAACATCCTGAATGAAAACCAACGCTTTCTGTCCAACCTGATGGAGCTTTAGATGTGCTGCAAAGAGGAATGAGCAAAACTGCCCAAAGATAGGTGTGCCAAGCTTGTGGCATCGCATTCAAAAAGACTTGAGGCTGTATTTGCTGCCAAAATGCATCTACAAAGTAAACACTTATGTACATGTGATTTTTTTTTTTATTTAATTTTTTTTATTTGCAAAATAAAAATAAAAACTTTTCACATTGTCATTATGGGGTATTGTGTAGAATTTTGAGAACAAAATTGAATTGAATCCATTTTGGAACAAGGCTGTAACATAACAAAATGTGGAAAAAGTTAAGCCTTCTGAATACTTACCGGATGTACTGTATCATTATTTCAGGAGGCAATCAGCTAAGCAACTTATTTATTATTATGTTCATCTCTTGTTTGAATGGGTATATACACAACAGGAGTAATCGTATTTTATTAACTGTTGTAGAGGCTTTATGCAGCCTGTAACAGCCACCTCGGTTATTTAATAATGAAAGCTGGATTTGAATGGAGGGATTTTCTTGTTTTTCTGCTCTGCTATTGCAGAAGGGATTTGGAGTAGCCTGCAGATCCTATATCACTAAGACCGATACCTTCAGGGTGCACTGAGTTGAGGAGCTTCATTCATCATGCTGCTGCAACACACATTAATCCATCTGTCACATCTACACATTGGTTTATCTGGGAATTTGATTGTAAATAGAAATAGAGAAGTCAAGATGGCATTTTGCTTACAGTTTGCTTACCCTTTAAATTGTCTTCATAGATAATCAGTGATACTAAAAGGAGCAGGGACCTCTGACACAACTGAGCCATCTTGAGGTTATTAGTTGAAGGACTGCTCTCATTTGAGTTTGTCTCAGAGAAGAATGGAACTTATTGATGTACGGTCATGGCGGAACTTATGTACTGTGCAACACGTGTCGTCTCCATAGCAACCTGCAGGCTGTCTGTGCATGGACACTTTGCTGCATGCATATGTCTAAGACTTGATCGGTAAGACATATGAGAAAATACAGCTGCCATAATTCAATGAGTGCTCATAATCAGGCTGGTAAATTAATCATGGTTGATGCATTTCTGTTGATGCTTTAGATACCAGTGATGTTGATGCAAAAAAAGAAAGAAAATATGCGTCATGTCTACTGATTATACACTTGTGAATTTTTTTAAATATATTTTATATTACCTGACATACCAGATTGTTTGTTTTACACTTAAAAAACAAACACTGTTTACGTCATATGATCAAACCATGATTACTGGTTAATAATTACATTTATGAGCCTCTGATGGATTCAGCAATATTGGATTTACAGGATTTTGGTGTCAGTCTGATAAAAAGCCCCCAAAGCATCCGCGCCGTTCACAATTATCTGTCTATGAATAGATGCGTAATTTATACAGACCACCTAGTGTTTCAACATATAGCTTGCATGAGTGTACTGCCTCACAGTCAGTCAGTAAAAGGTCAACAATACCATTTGATTTGTAAAATGTAGTCATGGTAGACTATGAATATTTTCTGATTTGACAGCCAACTGATAGGATAGGATATTTTGAGCTGAACTGGCTTGCAAGACAATCAATACAGATAGATTGTTAAAAGAGATAGGGATGGAGGAACAGAGTGAACATTTTAGAGTGTATAAAGTGAAATGAACATTGTGTGATAAGTTTATTGTGGCCGGGTTTTGTTGAAATTACAGCTGCTTATGCATCTCTGTGCCTAGGTTCATATTCCACATCACGACTGAGGAACGGTGCTCGCTCAGGGACACGTCGCCATGGCGATTGATTTATTAGGTCTTCTTAACTAGTGTTCCTTAGCTGTTGTCAGGACAGCAGGGAGACGGTACATCCCTATGACGACCAATTATGAGCGTTGCCTTGTGAGCATGCGTATCAAACCTTGTTTTTTTTCCTCAACTTGGCTAGAAAGGATGTCATGAGGCTTTGATCTAAAATAATCAATTTCTCCTCCTGAAAGTAGAAGAGAGTTAGCATGGACACTTTGCGACACTACATGCTTGGGATGCACTATTTATTAATTTTTTTTACATATTTCCTGAACTTTGTGCTTTTCAAGACCGATACTAATGGATAATTTATCTATATCTATTATTATTTTAAATGTAGAATTAACTGTAGTTTGTGCACAACTTTCTCTGCAGATGGCTTTGGGGCAATCTTTAAAAACATTGTCATAGTGATACTGCCATTTTAAGTGGGTTTAATGTAAAAAAGCTAGATTTGTTTCCCCTCCTCATGGAATGTTTGCAAAACCTTTGGCGCAAATAGCACGCAAATAATCTTCCTGTGAAACAGTGAAGTCCCGTATGTTTGTTTACAAACGTTTGTACAATGAGCTGCACACGAGTTTTTTTTTACTTTATTATTATTGTTATTATTATTATTATTTTTATCAGAGCTATCTTTTATTGTTATCAGATATATAGGCATGGTGTCATAATTTCTTATATCGGCCTGATAATTATCTGTTCAATATTTATTGTGCACTCCTAAATATATGTATGCCTATACCTCTTCAAATCCAAGGACATATCCATTTGAGTGAGATCTGTTGACTCATGAAGCAACTTTGCACCCATCCCACTCACTTTTATATACTTGAACGTTTCAACCACAGATATACCCTAAAGTGTACCATTTTTCTACTTTCTGTTTTTTTCTTTCTTTCAAGGCACCCATGTAGTTATTTTTAAATGTATTTATTGCTCGCTTAACAAGCCCCTCAGAGACTGTGTGTGCAGCTGTGGCATATTAATGAGTGAGTCATCCAGCATCTGCCTTGTCATTGACAGGTGAAGCAGATTATGGAGGAAGCAGTCACCAGGAAATTTGTTCATGAAGACAGCAGCCATATTGTTTCCTTTTGTGGTGAGTAAGCTTGATCACACACAGGATTATTAAGCCTGCAAGGCAGAGGTCCTTCTATTCGCAATCATGAAACCTCTAATTGTATACAAGTGCAAAAATAAGTTATTCACGGTTAATTTTGAAACATCTTAATAAATCACTTGGCTTTAACGTTAATGACGCACCTAATTCCGCTAACTTGCAAAGGTTCATAATTGCTAGACAAGTGTGAAAAGAAGTTAACCTCAATAAAACAACAAAATACTTTACCCTAACTTTCATGCACCCCTGGTTAGGCTGGTCCTTCAGAATAATTGTTGCAAGTAAATCACAAAATGGCAAAGAAAAAAACACACACACACACACACACACACACACACACACACACACACACACACACACACACACACACACACACACACACACACACACACACACACACACACAGTTATTGATGGTTTACTGAGGACTCTCGAATTACTCACCCATCGTGCGACATCATGCATTCAACGTTTTCTGCGACATCATGCATTCAACGTTTCTGCAACTTGAGAGGTGTATGTTCCCTGGACATTTTGTCCAAATTCCCATTTGTATGATCTCAGGAGTTAAAAAAAAATTAGAACTATCGTGGTATCTCAGCTTACAAGTGCCTCACTTTACAAATATGTATATACATTTTTTCCAAATTATTTTATTGAATTTTGCAGACAGTGCAGTATAGTGTCTCATGGCAACAAGATGAGACATCTGCACATTTTAAGATATGAAGCATAATAAACCCAAGATCAATTACAAACCTTCATACCCTTTCAGCACTGACCCACTCAGTTCCCAAAGTAATGGTCCCTGAGTGTCTGTATCAGATACAAAAACACAAGAATATATGCAAACATATATTCAATCTAACAAAGTATATTAAAAATAAATAAATAAATAAATAAATAAATAAATTAAAATTAAAATAAAAAAAATATTATAAAAAAATATAAAATATGTAGTAAAAGATAATAAAATAAAAGTAAATAAAATAAGTAAATAAACACAAGGAATGGGGGGCTGGGGGGATCTTACTCCAACGGTTGACTCTAAATTCTGTCACTCACATCGCTTGGGGTGATGACACGCTTGTCCCTAATAACATCTAGGAGGGGGCCCCAAGTTTTATGGAAAGATGTCACAGATCCTTTCTGTGAAAACCTAAGCTTCTCCAATTGTAGACACTGCAAAAACATCTTGTATCCAACTGTTATGACTTGGCGGAGACGCAAGTTTCCTTTTAAAAAGAATTGTGCGCCTAGCCAACAGAGTTGTTAACGCAATGACATGGCGAGCGGTTGCAGGCAAACCGTCCATCAGCGGAATGACTAAAAGAGCAGTCAGCAGATTAGGTGTTATGGTCATATCGAGAGCCTGCCTGAGAGTGTCAAATATAGCAGACCAAAAACCTGAGAGTTTTGGGCACATCCACCTTACAAATATTTTGAGATGCGAGCCTTCTCTTCGTTAATTTTTGGCTTTAAGTTGTGAGCAAACATTTGAGCTAAGAGCCAGCCAAGGGTGTTCAAATTAATTTCTAAAGAGCGGACATTTATGCATGAAAATATGGACAAGCTGCTCTTGGTGTGGTTAAAGGAGAAGCAGCTCTTAGAAGATACCGTTGAAGTCCGCTATCCAAGGTAAATGCTGTACATTATTATTGCATTACTTAATAAAACTTCTGTATTTGTTGGTAGCTCGTTCTATTCAGTGGCAGCTGCTGGTCTTTCAAGTAGGGGAAACTCATTTTCAGCTACTTTCTAAACACAAGTAATCTCCAATAACAGATAAGTGTATAATGATGACAGATTTTACAAAGAAAACGTCACCTTAAGGATTGGATAATTCTCCATATTAACTCGGAACAATGGAATTAAGTTTAATAAAACATTTTGGCAGGGGGTTCTATTTCAAGACCGCTGTTTTGCTCATTTTCCTGTCAATCAAAAAGGGATTCAGCCACAGACAGACCATTCTGTCATCATGCGGAAGCTCAGCATCCAGGCCAGCAAAGCCAAGCCCACTTTTTATTTTCCTTTTGGAGACGCTCGGCGTCCGATGGGCAGGACAAAGTTGAGCATTTGTCCAATAGCTGTCTAGTCTGGCTGCAGTGGAACAACCCACTCTATGCTCCCCCATTGAAGTCAATGGGCGCTTACCTTCAACACTGTTTAAAGCACTGTGACACTAGCACAACGAATGAGAATTAAGTTGCGTCAGCTGTCGTGAAACTAACTGATTCTACACAAAAGTTGAATGCATTCAAGCGCACAATTATTCAATAATAACAAATAGTAATAACAAAAATGTGAACAAAAAAGTACATATTTGATCGCTTTTTTTTACATTAAAGGGGAGGCTGAGCTTCTCTTGCAGTCTTTCAGCAATCACCGCTGATTCTATTGTATTATGTGTATGAACAGTATATATTTTAACACAATATTGGTTATCAAGAAGTTGTTGTTTTTTTCTTAAAAACAGTCCCTCCGGGATTTTGCTGGCTTTTTCTGTGATTGTGGCGGCCTAAAATGCCTAAATTCGCAGCAGCTCTTTCATCAAATTGTGGCTAAAGATGTGATGTTCTTAGGCCTTTAACTTTGAATCAATTTATGATGTTGTAAAATTGTTATCAATTTTTAAGTGTTCCTTGTAAGTTCAACATCAAAAAGCACAGGATTTTAACAGAAGTTGAAAAACAAGTACAGTACTGATGTTTTACTCCTTCTATGTCGCACAGCCTTAAAGCCCCGCTTAAGAATTTTCAGTTTTGGTTGATTTTGGCAGTGCCAGTGGACCAAAGCGGTGGTGTTTTGCCAAAAGGGAAACCACATTCCCATGAAGACTAGCGCATATAGCGTCAAACTGACATGATGTCCGCTAGGATATTGGCACAAATATTACGTCTCTAATGGCTATGCTGACGTTAAATAGCAGACACTATCAAGAAATGATTTTGGATTGCACTACAAACATGACGCTGCTACCAAGAATGTGTTGGGGCAGATGGAGGCGTTCACATCGACTTCTGTCTTTTTAATGAATGGGGAAAGGGAGATTTGTAGTTTTTTGTGTGGCAGGATTCCTGCCACCCTACTCAAAGTTGCTTAGTGCCAGTGAAAGAGATACAAACCACCTCAGGCCATGACAGAGGTGTCATTCAACTAGTTGTAAGTCCATGTATCATCCCAAAAGTTATGAAAATATTTTATGAAGGATGGATGGTTGAAAAGTTACTTACTGCTGCTTTAAAAGTAGAAACAAGGTAGAAGTAAAAGCTCATATTCAAATCTCATTGTCAAATTACTGTACTGTTTTAATTAACCCTTGCATAATTTGCAAGGGTTGGTTGAATGTACGTGATTTGGTGCAGTCATAACATCGCAAACCTCTGGAGGGACTGTTAAAAGTATGTTGCATGTTAAAATGGTGGTGTTTTTTAGGAACCGAGAACGGATTAATGGCATTTTAATGGGTAAGATTTATTTGAGGTGTTAACATTTTGGATTAAGAGCGTGGCCTTGTATATCAAGGCACCACTGTATAGTGTTATAAATATTATTATGTGGGCTATCAACAATAAAAACATGTGGACGGCAGTAACTAAATTATTTCATCAAGACAAGCCAAACCTTTCTGTTTTGACACTGACGGAAGCATAAAAGACCAGCAAGATGGAGCAAGATGACCCAGCTGGCCCGATAGATGGATTTGATCAAAAAGCCAACAATGATGCAACAGTCAAACACGATTTGCCAGGAGTTTCAATTTCACCAGAGCTTTAGGTACTGTGTCAACGCTGTGTCACACTGCGCTATAAAAGCTTGTGACGTTAACCTATAAAGCAATGACATGACGGCTGCATGATACCTAGCAGCGTCATAAATAAGCAGTTAGCCGTATGGAATATTTAAACACCAAGTCACACCTGAAAGTGCCTCTAGGTCACGTAGATGCAACACAGCAATTGTAAGAAAAAACTAGCTCAGTGGGAACACAAAAATTAAAATTTAAACAAAAATAAGAAGGCAGGTTGGCTTAGAAGCATGGCTGGTGGCTTGTGGAGACTTGCTAAAAGCACACCTATAGGCAAAATACGGTCAGTGGGACGCATACGGCCCATTAAGATTTTCAATCCGGCCTGCTGGACGTTTCAAAATAATATTCTTAGACCTTTAACATCAAAACTGTTGCCGCCATTATGATGTGAAGTGCTGCATTCAAATTACCGTAGGTCTTGAACTATAGAAAATATTTAAATGGTTGGAATCTGCGCTTTTGAGTGATGTATGGGTTATTACGGTAATCTACGTCGGAGCCGCTTGAGGCAGTCGAGGCACAGAGCAAAGTGGGCTGGGTTTGTTTACAGAGCGGCCGGCCCAAGAGTGACGGGTGTCAGGGACAGACACGGAAGCAGATTTTTACAACAAAATTCTGTAAAAAAGTGATTTTATATCAGATTGTTGGTGTTTTTTTTATCATTTTGCATTCATATTTCACTGGGTTTGTTGCATTTTTGTTGTGTTTTGCTTCATTGTAAAAGATGTTGACTGAAGAGTTGGTCAGGGAAGTGAAAGAGGAGCGATGTTCATATGTTCTTAATAGTCAGTGTTTTATGGTTCATAGGTAATATTGCAAATCCCACATTCTTTATTTTCTCATTCAGTAAAAAAAATTGAAATTCCTTTCCGTTTTTTTAGGTGGTTTGTCATAACGTTTTTCGCATTCAATCAGACATTTTTGTGAGTTTTTGTATTAGTGTTCCTGAAAAAAGGGACCCGAGCACACATACTGTACAGCAGATTAATTTATATATATATATATATTTATTTATTTATTTATTTATTTATACACACCGGCCCCAGACAAAAAATGTTCTCACAATGTGGCCCCAAATCTGCGCTAAAGGAATATACACAAGTCTATAAAGCAAGAAAACAAAAGGCTGAGTCAGAACAATTTAGAATATGAACAACAACGGGGTCCAAAACTGACATATAGCGTAGCAGAAAACACATGAAATGATCCAGCGATTAGCGAATGTTGCAGCTCACTTTAAATAGTGCTGTTTACTAATTTCACACGTCTGCCCCAGCAGTGCAAATTAAGCGGCTTCCAAAACAGGAAATGGAAATATCCAAATCAAGAGTCTGACAGGAAATAATACACAATAACAGAAAACGAGACTATTAATCCAGACATTTTTACATTATGGTGTGTATAATATTTTTGCTTGATTTAAAATCTTCATTTGATTTGGAGCTGTTAATAAATATACAATCTGGTAAATATATAGAGTTGTGCCTTGTCACTAATATTTCTTTAGGACAATACAGTGATAATGAGCATATTTCAAGCACAGGGTGTGATGGACCCCAGGAAGACGAGTGACTATGTCCGTCCGACTCCACCCTAATGTAGTTAAACAGGCGTATTAATTAATTTAAAAGGTACAGATATGTTCTAAATCTACAAAATTAAACATTTCAATGATGTACTTTTTGAAATCTATGACCCTAGTTGTAAGATATCAATAGCCTGATGTTTTGATATCCATAAAACAGTTGGTTTATTTCTGCTTTGGAAGGATACACACTGCCAAGCTCTATTGCAATTAATGTTAGTAATTACTTCTGAGCTTATCCTGCACCCATATGTCAAAGTGGCACATGTGAAAAGGGCTTGTTGTACTGACTTTTGACAAATCTATAGCACTTCTCTGTGTAGATGACGGTTGTTTTTACTGGCACTCAGTCTCGTTATTTGGACAGTGTATTCTTGGGTCTGTCATATATTATCTAATAGGGTTGTCGGAAAAAATCGATTCGAATTCGAATCGCGATTCTCACGTTGTGCGATTCAGAATCGATTCTCTTTTTTTTTTAAATCGATTTTTATTTTTTTATTTTTTTATTAATCAATCCAACAAAACAATACACAGCAATACCATAACAATGCAATCCAATTCCAAAACCAAACCCGACCCAGCAACACTCAGAACTGCAATAAACAGAGCAATTGAGAGGAGACACAAACACGACACAGAACAAACCAAAAGTAGTGAAACAAAAATGAATATGATCAACAACAGTATCAATGTTAATTACAATTTCAACATAGCAGTGATTAAAAATCCCTCATTGACATTATCATTAGACATTTATAAAAAATAAAAAAAAATGAACAATTGTGTCACAGTGGCTTACACTTGCATCGCATCTCATAAGCTTGACAACACATTGTGTCCAATATTTTCACAAAGATAAAATAAGTCATATTATTGGTTCATTTAATAGTTAAAACAAATTTACATTACTGCAATCAGTTGATAAAACATTGTCCTTTACAATTATAAAAGCTTTTTACAAAAATCTACTACTCTGCTTGCATTTCAGCAGACTAGGGTAGATCCTGCTGAAATCCTATGTATTGAATAAATAGAGAATCGTTTTGAATCGGGAAAATATCGTTTTTGAATTGAGAATCGCGTTGAATCGAAAAAAATCGATTTTGAATCGAATCGTGACCCCAAGAATCGATATTGAATCGAATAGTGGGACACCCAAAGATTCGCAGCCCTATTATCTAACGTCTGCTACATCTAATACACAATTTGACAAGGTATGTATTCATCTTAACATCAAAAAGTCTATAGAATTAAATGTTAAAAAAGCTTTGCTGATCAGTTTATTTGAAAGATAAGAATTTGTTATACTGTATAAAGCACAGTGAATGAGCTGCAACAATACAGCCTTTTAATTGGAGATCTTTAGTAGGGTCCAACATTTGTTTTAACTTAAAGTACAGTCTGCATTTAACACATTTGCAAGTGTGTTAGTGTCTAACAAAAGGCTTTTAAAGTGTTTTTTTGTTTTCAGCAAATGGTGCCAGAGAAGCATGGTATTATTATCGTGCGTGTGGGAGAGACGATGACGGTGTGCAAACTGTTTGGTTCAAACCAAACATGATTTATTTGTGGAGTTCACACTGAGTCATTTGAAGCTTAGGCTGCACGAGCTGATATGTTTACTACAGTGGACCTTCTAAGTGCCCTCCAATTGACTAGGTAACTGTCCAGGGTGTATGCCTTCTCTCAGTCAGTTAGAAAAGGGCTCCAGTTTCCACGTTAAGGTCGATTACAATTGATTTTGTGACGCTTGTTGACCTTTGTTCATATTTCAAGTTAATTCACGTCATGATGTTGCCATCTGACGAGCATCAATAGTAATGTTTTGACATTTTTAGCTGCCATTCAAGTACAGACGTAGTTAATGAACCACTGTTAAAACCATACAATAAACTTACAATATCTAAACATGTGTGGTGATGATGACAGATGGAAAATGAAGTCATTTCATGGAAGCAGTGATTGATCACTTAGCCATATTACACGAAGCAGCGTGGACAAACATGGGTGCACTATAACAATTGGGTAGTTCCTTTGCATAACAGGTCAGTGTTTCCCATACGTTTATTTATTTATTTGATGCGGCCTGCCCATCTGCCAGAGAATAAGAAGACAGAGCAGGAGGGATCAGTATTGTTAAGTTAGCGGGTAATCAGACTCCCAAATTATACTTTTTTTTTTAAAGCGACAAATCTACTGAATACACCAGTCGCTTCATCTAGTGCAGTGGTTCTTAACCTGGGTTCGATCGAACCCTAGGGGTTCGGCGAAGCTTCCGCTGCGGAGGTCAAGACACACCCGACTCATCGTGTAAATAAAAACTTCTCCCTATCGGCGTAATATGGATACCTACAACAATGTTCCCTTTAATTTTCTATATGCGTGAGCAAACGCAAAAACTCCTTGAGCATTCAGTGGAGCATTCAGTGGAGCACATGTGAGCGACGTCAGACGTGCACATGCACTGTGGCCACACCTGCAGCACACCTGTCCCAAACCTGACTAAATAACAAGTTAAATGTTTTATTATTATAATCAAATGACAGAAGTCATTTCCATGATATTATTTTCTAGTATAAGTGTTTTGGCCCACTTACAATGACAATCACAAAAAATATTGTTTTTTAAGAGCTGTGTACTAGTATTGTATGTCTGGGTGGGGTTCCTGCTTTGGAAATAATTTGTACTCCTTTCATATATCGCATTTAGTTATTCACATGTTGCACAATAAGATGTAAACATGGGATCAGTTATTGCTAAGAAAGCCCTGGAATTTTTTTATACCATTTGTTCCAACATATCTTTGCGAGCAATCCTTTTCTAGGATGCTGGACAAAAAAACGAAGAAAAGGAACATACTTTGCTGTGAAAATGACATGAGAGTGGCACTTGCCAAGGTGAAGCCACGCATATCTAAACTGGTCTCTCAAAGGCAACAGCAGAAGTCACACTGATTTGCAGGTGTGTAATTTGTTGTGAGTTCATGCACTGTGTTGGTTTTGTTCTTTGAACAAGGGGATGTTCATGCACGGTTCATTTTGTGCACCAGCAAAAAAACATATAACTTTGTCTTGAATTTGAAAAAAAGCAACATTTTATTTTTCACTAAAGAAGGGTTCGGTGAATGCGCATATTAAACTGGTGGGGTTCGGTACCTCCAACAAGGTTAAGAACCACTGATCTAGTGGTACCCCAAAGCTAAAAAAGCATTGCATTGTGTTTATGCCCTATTCATTATTTTTTTTCACAGTCTTTTGTTTTTTTAAAAGTGGCCCATGACCACCATCATTCTATCTTAATTTTCTACATTGCTTGTTTTTCCATTTGTGCTTTGGTGGTTGCTTTGCTTATTCTTCGATTTTGTTAAATCACAATTGTTTTTGGAGCTTCTGAGAATGGAGGACATCAATGCCTGTTATTTTTCTATATTTATGTGAGGGTTCTGTTACTGGAAAAAAAAATATCTCTTCAGAATTAGAATTTGTTCAGGGTTGTACCAGCCTTTACTAACAAGCAGACAGACAAATCCCAGCAAATACATTACATCTTGGTGGAGGTAATTAATAGAAAGAAAAATTAAACTGTCATTTGTTCGATGTGGGTTCAGATCAGGGGATGTCGTTGTGGTTTGTGAAGCCCTTTTAGGCACTTGTTAATGAGGGCTATACAAATAAACTATGATTGATCCTCTGTCACTTCCTAACAGGCTGCAAGAGGGTTCGCTTTTTGCATCAGTGTCAGCAGCTGTGCACTTTTGTTTTACAGCGAAATTAAAAATAAACATAGTGAACAGACACACATACGTTTATCCTTGTACCATAACTGTAAGGTAACATAGTAGAAATGATTAGGATCAGCCCCAAAATTGAATAATTTTCCTGTTACGGACATTTCCTGAAAAATTACTGAAAATTTGCCCATAACTTTTTGAGTTATGTGGCTAACTAACGAACTGACAGGCAAACTCTGTGCTGGCAAAGGTTAAAAAAAATAAAAAAACATAAACAACGAGCAATATGGGAACGTGTTTAGTCTCTTTTAAAAATGCATGATGTACAATTATTTAAATTTGATGATAAAGTCATTATGTTATTTTAAACACTCAAATTTAGAATTTCCCCTTAATGTTGTGTGGTGACATAAAACAAGTAATGTGACTATCCTGAAGTCTTGTTTCTTACTAACTATTTTTTATATTTGTTCACTCATTTTTGACTCAGGTATCCATCCTGATTATCATTAAGTACTTATTTGCCTATGTAGGAGATCAATTTAAGTGAAAATGCAGAGAAACTAAGGTTTGATTTGGTCTCTAATAGCCTGTCAACTCGACATTGGTGTAAGACTATAATTGCACACTTACTACTCACATTGTAGGTGTTGTGGTAGCCAACTTCACAATAAAAAATGGTTAGAAATGAAAGTTATAATTTGCCTTATTCCCCAACAGATGTCAGAACAGATAGGACTTAGCTGCGGTCACTGTGACATTTAATTCAATCTAATACTTATTTCACACCAATGAACGCATTAGGGACAGGGAAAAAAAGGCGCTAAAAGGAAATGAAATTAACTAGCTTGAACGTTTTTCTGCAGATTGATATAAAATAATTTTTATAAGGTGTGAAGAATACACTGCCGCTATCCAATCTTATAAGAAATGAACTTATGGTATTGGATATGCTAATCTTCAAACTGCTCTCTTCACATGTCTTTTTACAGTTTTCCTGAGGTAATGATTGCGCGTCTCTTCAATTGAATGTGTTTTATATTTAATGCCGCAGGTTTTAGTTTTGTGTGTTAATGGTGTCATCAAGTTTATTTGCTCTCAGTATGTACAGTATGTTCCTTTAGATCTTTTAAAAGCCTAACATGTCCCTCTTGCCTCGACTGCCATTTACCTTAATGGATACCAAGCAGCTGGCGAAAACCACTTTCCATGCTCCGTTTTGTTGTCAGCCACCTTCCTCCTGCTCCTCTTGCCATCTCACAGTGTCTCTTGTTACTACCCTTTTTGGTTGTGGTCTGTGTAGGCTAGAATTGAGCAAATGGGAGAGGAGCTCATCCAACTCTCAGGGGACCAATTAGTTTCTAATATCATGGTTACTTTGATCAGCTGTGCAGTAGAAGACAGATCCATCTAGATGCAATAGATGGAGCATGGCATGAAAATAAATGATGTGACCAATGTTGAATGGCTTCAGGTTAAATTATTTAGGGTGGTATTATCGATACGCTGCATGGTTTTGCTTTTGGTTGAGAAACCGAACTGTCTGTCAGAAGCTATGCTCGGAAAAATGCACGGTTTTGTTGTTATAGATAAATGATTATGTCATCACCTAACTGTATGAATGTTATCTGAGGATAGTCCGCATCGATGATCATTTGCAGAGGCTTGCACTTTGTCTTGGCGTAATATGGACACTGTGCAAAGAGGCAAAGAAAAGATGAGATCAAGATTGATGCAGACTTGCTTATGAAGGCATATTTTGTGTGAACTGACACTTTCATTGGCGTCAATAAAGTTAACCCTTGCCTGGAGCCACTGTGGTTGCAGCGGCGGCATAGAAATGGACTGGTGCAGATTTAAATAGTGGCAGGATGCAGTAGATGAGGAGATATGTTTAAAGGATGCAGGATGATGGAAACATAGATTGTGATGCTGATGAGTCTCTGCCCCCCCCAACCGCTCGCTTTTGCCTCTCCAAAGCTTCATCGCTCTATCAACAGGGGTTGCCATGGGAACCACGGCCTTCCATGTGACCCCATGCGAACAGAGCCACAGGATTAGTCCTGAAGAGAACTCAAATGTCAACAGAGCTACAGGCGCTGCCACGTCGGCCTGCGAGCAGAGGGCGGTCTTCTTTTCTGCTTAGTCTAGTAATTGTGCAAGTGTGTTATCATGTGTCTGCCCCAGGATGTTGGATAAACTCCAAAGATGAATATGTGGATGCTACTAATTATAGTCGTCATTTTACAGCAAGAGAAAATACATGTAACGCTACAATTTAATAAACAACCAGACACATTATGGGTTATGTCCACAGTACACTTAAGACCTGATTTACTAAGATTCAAATACCATGCTCCAAACAGCGTGTGCAAACAATAAAATTACGTGTACAATTATTGAGCGTGTGATCTACTAAGACTGTGTGTACAATTGAAAAGTGGTGCAGACCGCCCTATTTAATTGAGATTGTTGTGTGTTCTATATGGGGCTTTCATCACAGAGACACTAGATGTTAGGTGTCAAAGTCAAGGCCCGCGGGCCAGATCCGGCCCGCGAGTGAATTATCTATGGCCCCCGGGATGATATTTGATTAGTATTACAACCGGCCCGCAGGCCACAGCCGCCTGCTGCTGTTTTGCACGCACCGATACTCCATCGCTAGGAATCTTCAAAATGGGGTCCCAGGTCCCACAGTAAATTTTTGGGGTCCAACTTTTTTGTAACCGTTTTGAAAACAAATGATAAATGTATGCATTATCCTGTTATATCTCACATTCTATATTGTGTTTTGGAAAAAGGTTGTCATAAACATTACTTAATTCATTTAAAAAATAATACAAAGGAAAAAACAAATTTTTATGCATACGTAAACTTATTTAGTTATAAACGTTCATTCACTTTCTTCTTTCATTCATGGATCTAAACTTTACCTCAGCCGGTATTTTTTCCCATATTTTTATTGTAATATTTTCAGAATGTGTTTGTTCTATTTTTGGCCAAAGTAAGACAAAGAAAACCATCTGAAGTTGTCTTTATTTTTTAGTTTTAATGCCATGATTTTAATAGTCCATCCCGCGTGTGCACAGATTTTTTCCCATGCGGCCCCTGAGCTAAAATGAGTTTGACACCCCTGCACTAGATCATTTACTGCACATCCATGCCATAATGCTCCTACTTGTTGTGTTTAGCTGTGTTTTTAAACAAGCAGCAGAAATGCGCCACGTTTTGTGGGCATTTTAAAAACAGGCCTGAGGTGCATCTACAATGAAAATGGGAGAGAGGATCGGCACTAACTGCAGATGTGAAGAAAAAAAATGCAAGAAAATGCATATTGTAAGACGTTTTTTCACATAGGAAATATGTGAATAATATATTTTCGATATGAAAAAAACATCAGCAGACACAAAATCGCATCAATTGAATTTGTTTTAATCATCCCCTATTACATTTTAGTATATCAGGTGGTATTAATGGTATTTTGTCATAAAAAAACAAAAAACAAACAGGAAATGAGGAAATTGCTTTGATATCATATTGTTTTCTAGGTCTCAAAATATGTTGCTTTTTAAACTATTATCAAAAATAAACTACTTTTACAATCAGTCACAACATTAAGACACTTGTGATTGGTGCCAGAAGCTAAAAAAAAAAACATGGATTGTTAATAATTAAGTGCTGTTGAATCTAAAGTCTTGTCCTAAAACCCACTTTTATTCTCTGGCTTTTAAATCGGCATGAGTCCTGTGGTCCTCAGTGTCTTTTGTTGTTTTATTCTATCTTATTGATTAGATTTTAATTGTTATATTTTAAATGCTTTTAATTTAATTACTTTTTATTGTTTCTTTTTATGTGTAACACTCTGGAAACAGTTCTGTTGTTAATAGAACAGAATGGGATTGCACTGGATTTGGATAAAATGGTTGATTATACTATATATACATATCATGTCTATATTTACTGTATATTACTGCATATGTTAGCTATTATGAAAGATTAACAACTATTTTAAAAGTGCATAAACCTTAATAATAATACCAAAAATATAATTTTAGGTCCATACTCCACTTGTTTAGTAAACATGTGTGTTGTAAATGTGTATTGAAAGCAAAGGATTTAGTTTGTGCTGTAAAATAACACTACTGTAAATGAGGCCTGTATTTCACGAAACAATATGTGTTTCAATTAATCTGCTGTTTTCATTCATTTATGATATCAAATCTGTGGAAAAGACATTGCATTAATGTTCATCCAGATCCCATGTAATGCTACAGTCGTACCTCAACTTACAAGTTTCATTCATTCTGTGACTGAGCTTTTATCTCAAAACACGTGTATCTCAAATCAACGTTGCCCATTGAAATTAATTTAAATCAATTTAACAGCACAATTTGTAACATGCCTTTTAAAAAGAAAAATGAACTTTTAGATAATATTAATTTGTATGAAAAGCAATACAATTAAATGTTCTCCAAACAACTACAGTAGTTTTATGAAGTATTGTAATAAAAATGTACAGTTTTTACCTACCTCCTTTGAGTTGTTTCTCCATCAAACACACCATCAGCAGCTTTTCTCTATTTTCATAGATAAATGTCCACCGTTTAGATATTATTTTAACATCTTTGGCTGGTGTTAGACTCATTTTGCTTCAGTATAGTGCAGACTAGCAGTACTACATTTGTATTGATTGGTCTTGTCGATTGCACACCTGGCCATTTTTTGATGATTTCTTTATTTATTTCAATCAAAACCATCCGCTTCTTCTTCTCAGTACTGCCCTTCACGCTCACTTTCTTCGTTCAAAAAGTTATGTTCATCTCTATCTGTAAGCTAGAGCCAGCGAGTAAGACCAGATGTTTTGGTTGGATCTTACGGGGTTCACTGTGACATTTGCTACGCCAACAAATGGAGGGAATGCTTGTTACTCAAACTTTTGCTTGCAATTTAAAGCTCAACAATTCGCTAAGACAGCCCTTATGTCAATTGTATTTTAAATAAAAACACTTACCATTAATATGAAGGTCTTCTGCACTCTTGTGACAAATCTAATAGCATCTGTTATTTCTATAGAAACATACAGTTGTGTTTGTACTTGTTATCAATCTGTGCTTGTGTCCAAACAGCTGCGGTGGAGGCGTGTGTTTTGCATGGGCTAAAACGTAGAGCAGCTGGCTTTCTTCGAAGCAACAAGATAGCTGCCTTGTTCATGAAGGTGGGCAAGAGCTTTGCCCCAGCTGAGGAGCTCTGCAAGAAGGCCCAAGAGCTGGATCAAGTCTTTGAGACTAAGTGAGAGATACCCAGAACATGCAATAAAAATGTATTGCTGTTCATTAATGTTGGTCTCTTTCGGTCATTTCTCTGCAACTTGTGATGTCTTCTTGCAGACGAAGCCAAAGCTTGCAAAGCCAAGATAGCTTGCGCAAAATGCCTCGTCTCCCCAGCCTCACTCCAAAGGCCAGCAAGAACCTCTGGATCCGGACAGCTCTCTTCGAGAAGGTGCTGGACAAGATCGTTCTCTACTTGGTAGAAAACAGCAGGTGCATTACAAAGAGGGAAATGTCATTAAACTCTGCGCGTGTGTGTGCAGGAACTCTTTGTCCTCTTTCTACTGACTCATTCCATTTCCCTTTATCTGTCTTCTAGTAAATATTACGAGAAAGAAGCTGTTCTAATGGACCCAGTAGATGGACCCATCCTTGCTTCTTTGTTGGGTAAATATTTGTGACTTTATAAGCTTGTGTCCCTCATACTAGAATTTTCAGACAAACATGGATTTGTCTCATTGTACATAGAAGTGTGGGACTTTGGTGGTCTTACAGTTAGTTTGTTTACTGGGATGCTCACTCGTCCTTTATTTAACTGCAAACTGTATCAGCTTTCAAAAAAACAAAAACAGTAGCTTTAATGTTTTGTCATCTTATCGAATTGAACACAGGCTGTGAAGATTATGTATTCAATGTGAGAGGTACCACTCCTGTTTATTTTTGTTGGCCAAACTGTTGGTGTTGTTAGAGAACGCTTGTTTATTAGACTTGATTTTCATTAGCCAAACTGTTTAGTATTTTATTTTGATATCAAAAAGTAAATACCATTTTACATTACTTGTGTTTTTTTAATTTTATAAACTTATTATTTAAAAAATAATGTAAATTCATGTGACATAGCATGTTGTTAATATGTTACGGTGTATAGTTAATTACCATACAACAAGTTTCTGCTCAAACTCTTAATGGATCTGTTCTGATACAGCATCTACATGTATTAAAAAATACCTCTATAAAAATGTAAAAATAGAGATAAAGGCATCATGTAATGAGAAAAAGATGACACATTGATACTTAACTATTAATGAACAAAAAAATAACATTTGTCTTTAAATATATGGATAACGTTTATCTATAGCCTTTTTATTTGATATTACAAATTACATGATGGTATTACGTTTACACCCCAACACTGTTTTACCTAAAATAATCAATAATCATGATTTCAATATTGGTAAAAAATAATCGTAATTATTATTTTCGCCATAATCGTGCAGCCCTATGTATAAGACTAGATCTCATACATGAACACTATTTTTATCTACATGGCCATCAGGTGCCACCTTGCAAAATTATTACATATGTTTTAATTTTTTTAATGTCTTATGTCCATAAAGTGCTATCTTGCACAATGTTCACATTTATTTATTTTTTTCTACCATATTACTTTGTTCATAATGTTTTTGTTGCTTTCATAAGCACATTCAATTTCTACTTGAGGTCCATGAACAGTGTTTTTATCTACAATAATGTTTCTTCTACAAAGGAAATAATTTTCAATGTGTTGTTTGTGGGTTGTGGGTTTTTTTTTGTAGTGGTTAAACGATTTCAGTATAAGTACTTCTTGAAAATTTTGAGCACATTTAGAAATACCGCGATAATAATGACAACCGTGATAATTTTGGTCACAATAACCTTTATAAGAAATGTTCATACCGTGACATCCCTTCCTGTTGTATTTACATCAGATGACTGCTGCTGGCTGGGATGAGATCGGCGTGGTTCAAAAACGCTCCAAACTGTATGTTTAAATGTTTCAGCATATTGCTCGTATGTCCTCCTCTTGATGAAATAGCAACCTTTTTTATTACAAGTTGCGCAATAGTTGCAATCTTTTTTTGTTAAATGTCGGCAAACTTTGGTGCATTTTTTTTCTGCCCGGGCACCGCCATGTTGCTGCCTGACGTCATTACGCAACATGCTACCTCACCCGCTGGAACCGTTAAGGTAATCGTTTGAAAAAATTGCAAAAATGTGTAGGAATTGATACACTGGATTCCCATCCATAGTGTTAATTGCACCGCTACTTTTAGGGAAGCCGAAAAGTATTAACAGCTCGGCAGGGTCGAAATTTGGATTTCAGAAGTGGGTGGGACATAACTGGCTTGCGTACGGGCCGGGGGCATGGTTTAAAGGAATCAGATCCATGTTTTGGTGTAATATAAATTGCAAATTGTTCAATACTTGTTTTTTGTATGAAATAACAACATTAACACAATGTAATAAATAACTTTACTTTGTTTTTTCAAGATTGCATTATCATTTTGTTAAATTTTTGTCTTGTATGAAAATCCAACCACATCCGTTGTGACAAAAGACTGATGCTTAAGCCATTGCGTTACTTGGAATTGTAAACACTTTAGCTCAGGGCTCTTCAACATTTTACAGGCCAAGGACCCCCAAACTGATGAAGCGATGGAGCGTGGACCCCTTACCTACCTACCTACCTAAATTGTGTTTTGAATTTTTTTTTTCCTATAAGTACCTTGTTATTGTGCAATACAAAGATATTCAAATAATATAGTATAATGCCGCTAATAGCTAGCTGAAAACTGGGCCGTTAATCGCTGGCTGACAACGGATGTGCTAAATGCTAGCTAAATACTATAGCGCTAATTGCTAGCTAGCAGCTTGAGCTGTTATTTACTACCTGACAACTGACGTGCTAATTGCTAGCCAACAACTGGCGTGTTGATTGCTAGCTGAGAACTGGTGCGCTAATCACTAGCTGGTAACTAGTGCGGTAATTGCTAGCAGACATCTAGAGTATTAACAGCTAGTAATCTTAAATGCTAACATGAATGCAACAATATTATGCAACTGCCATTCCTAAACGACACGGCATTGTGTTGCAAAATTGTTAATGTGTATTTAAAGACATCTAAATTTGCAAAACAAATATTTCATATTATATTTTTTAAGTCTAATCAACAAAAAACTTTTACGGACCCATGTTGAAAACCACTGCTCGAGCTGATATTTATATTTTAATTTTGTATTTTATTAGTTTATTATTTTATTTTTGTTATTAATTTTCGTCAACAATTTAAATACCTTTGAGTGGAGCACGAGACATCTCTTCTTTTGATTATTTTTTATTTGTCTCATTTGTTTGTGGTTCATATTGCCGTGCGGAGGCCAACTCCCTCTTATCTCGTATATAACCACTGATTGGTCAGCTGCTCCGTGCTGTCAATCATTATCACGTTGGCAGCCCCAGAAGGCCTATCAATGAACATGTGGGCAGTCTAAAGGGACAGGGTTCAGCCTTAGTGGCTGGTTCCCGCCTGACACTAGTGTTTGACTTGTCTACATTTAGTAGCGTAATATTATTTTTGGACCCACGATTGCCCCTGCAAACTTTTTTCCCACTTTTTTATTCGTATGAAACGATTTTAAAACTTTTTTTAATCAAACTTTGATTTAAATTGATGCATTTGTGTAGTAAAAAAATATGGGAAATACATTTAAAACTAGATGTATTTATAGGTGCAAAACAACAATTTTAACATCATTAAAACATACATTTATAAGGTTTCCTAATTAACTGGAATTCAAACCTAGTACCTCTGCTTTACAAAACAAGGACTATTGCTGTGCGCCGTGGAAGCCAGTGTGACTGTGTGATTTAAGTATTAATCTGACTTGTTTTTCCCACATCGATCTCATCTATTTTTTCAATCATCTGAGAGTTGTTTTTCTAATATTTTATCTCTCTCATAAATAGGGCTAACAAAACATAAGAAAAGTGTCTTAGTGCAGCCAAGTTTTACTTTACTGTAAAATACAACCACAACAATATTTTACTGTTAAATGGTTACTTCTTTTACAATGTAAAATTGAACATAGGTTCAAGGTTCAAAGAGTTTATTGTCATGTGCACTATAGAAACATATTTCATCTGTACAATGACATTCTGTCTTTGTTATCCACACTAGTGCCAAGTACAGGGACGAAAGAAAGTCATAATATTAAAAAGAAAAATTTAACCATCCATCCATCCATTTTCTACCGATTGTCCCTCTCAGGGTCGCGGGGGTGGCTGATGCCTATCCCATCTGCATTCGGGTGGAAGGCGGAGTACATCCTGGACAAGTCGCCACCTCGTCACAGGAAATATTTAACATATATATAAAAAAGAAAGAAAGAAAATAAATAAATACCATAATAATAAAAATGCATAAATACATACACGTTATGTACAAAAAATGTGCAGAGAAGTTAAACAACAAAATGATAAATAATATGTAATAATGATAATAATAAATATATAAATAAATATATCAAGTACAAAAATGTGCAGAGAAGGTGTTATTTTTGTTAACGCAGAATTTTCATACAGCTCTTGTGTTAAAACTTTTTTTTTTTTAAATGCTTGTTTAAATAATTCACATCTTTTTACAGCTAGTGTCCTTGCTATGATAGATTAAAACTTTGCACCTCCTTCACAACAGTGGGACCTTGTGCGTTGGAGTACACGAAGATGAAGACAGCTGATCACTTCTGGACTGACCCCTCGGCTGACGAGTTAGTGCAAAGGCATCGCATACACAGCGGTCACTGTAGGCAGGACTCTCCCACCAAAAGACCTGCATTGTGTGTAAGTGTGAGTCAGGTTTCAATTATTGTGTAAAATTCAAAAAACAGTATAATAAACTAATTAAAACTTTCAATACAGCACAGTATTTGAATAGTGTGTATCTGTGTTTTAAGCAGGACTATCTCATGATGACTCATAATTGGCCTAATGTTCTCTATTGTGTATGGTCCAGATCCAGAAGCGTCACTCTAGCAGCAGCATGGATGAGCGCCCCTCACCTTCGCCATCAGCACGGGACTACGTAGAGTCACTGCATCAAAACAACAGGGCCACGCTGCTGTTTGGCAAAAACAACGTGCTCGTTCAGCCGGTAACTTTTTCCTCGTAAAGACTTGCCAGTGGAATAAAAACAAATGAAATCACTGATTATGGACAGATGCTAGTCATTTAAAAAATGGGAAATTAATACTGTCTACTTATTCTGAAAGCAAGTGTACACTAGATTCAATTAGATGAGTGATTCAACCAACACAATGTGTGCTTTTAAATCAATACAACCAAAGTAATAAATCATTACAGATTTCATTTTGCATCAACTGAAACCATCTGTCCCCATGGTTGTTTTAGAGGGACGACATGGAGGCTATCCCAGGTTACCTTTCTCTGCATCAGACGGCTGAACTCATGACACTGAAGTGGACGCCCAACCAGCTCATGAACGGCTCTGTCGGGGACCTGGATTACGAACGGAGGTAATGACGTGTGAGAGAGACAAAGCCGGAATTGGGACGATGCAGAATTGATCTACTTTTAGTCTAAAACTTGGGTGTTTCTAAATAATGCAGTGTGTGTATGTATGAGTGTGGCTCAGCGGATCTTTATGAAGCGTAAACACAGCTCATCTAATTAGGCTTATTTTCAGCAGCCTGCAGGTGGTTTATTGACTGAGATGCTGTCGGGCCATCTCGCAAACAACGTTATTATCCTTTATGTGTGTGTGCACACCTAGTTTCTTTTTTTTTTTTACCACTAAGCTTAATTATTGCACTGTGCCTGCTTATCTCGTAGTAAAGCTTGACTATTTTGCATTTCAATACGATTCTGTTTTTGCTGCTAATTCTTTTGATGTGTTTATGCAGTGTGTACTGGGACTATGCCATGACCATCCCTCTGGAAGAGATAGTGTACTTGCATTGCCATCAACAAGGTGGGTGCAGTCAGTCTTCGAGGTTTAGACTAAATTTCCCACTGTTTTAACCTGGTGAGCATTTAACGTAGGGAAGTTCCAATCAAGGTGTTATGCTGCCAATTCTGATACTGATCATCCATGAGTGAGATCGGCCGATACCAATAACAATCAGATGTATTACCTGTACATTATTAAAGTATTTATGGTGAGTGCTATTGACAGTTTAACAATGTCAGCACAATACTTACTCTTTCTTTATTCTGTTTTATTACATACAATTGTTTGAGCAAAGGGGCAGCACGGTGGAGAGGGGTTAGTGTGTCTGCCTCACAATACGAAGGTCCTGGGTTCGATCCTGCGCTCGGGATCTTTCTGTGTGGAGTTTGCATGTTCTCCCCGTGACTGTGTGGGTTCCCTCCGGGTACTCCGGCTTCCTCCCACCTCCAAAGACATGCACCTGGGGATAGGTTGATTGGCAACACTAAATTGGCCCTAGTGTGTGAATGTGAGTGTTAATGTTGTCTGTCTATCTGTGTTGGCCCTGCGATGAGGTGGCGACTTGTCCAGGGTGTACGCCGCCTTCCGCCCGATTGTAGCTGAGATAGGCTCCAGCTCCCCTCGCAACCCCGAAGAGAATAAGCGGTAGAAAATGGATGGATGGATGGATGTTTGAGCAAAACAAAGTCAGCAGTACACAATAGCTAAACAAAAGCAAAAACTACTATCTGCTACTCATTTAAATCCTTTGGTTTCTGCCCTAAAAGTCCTCCTGTGTCCAGGAAATAATTCCATGAATTTGTAAACATTAACAAAAACAACAAACAAATGATTTTGAAAAAATGAAAATATCGATCTGATCACTCCAGTATGGATCCCTACTACCACCAATTTATGGGTCAAATGGATCTTGTACTGATTGCGACAAAGCCTACACACCAACAATGTACATTTTCCTGTTATATCTGCTCACACTGCTACACTTCTTACATGTTAAACCCTAACCCTTAAAACATATTTCTTGGTGTTAATTCAAGCTTAGTTAGCTTAGCTATTAGCATCCCTGCTCCTGGCTTCCTCTCGGTGTGTAACATGTTTAGCTTAGTCCTTCAGTGATAATGGTACTGAAGATACTAACAAATGCAGTTTATTTGCCGTAATTTATTATTATTAGGTTAGGGAAGCGGCTCCACACTGTTTATGGAGATACATAATTAGCTGTTGGCTTCTTAGCCAGAGAGGTTTGCTGTTTGTAATCGGCATTAAAAGGCATTAATTGAGAATGGCGATTGAATACTTTTTTACAAAAATCTGCCGATACCAATCAATGGCCAATTGTATGGCGCATCCCTAGTATAAAGAAATCCGATATGTCTCCTGCAGTCGATAGTGGGGGCACAGTGGTGCTGGTCAGTCAGGATGGCATCCAGAGGCCTCCCCTTCGCTTCCCTAAAGGAGGCCACCTGCTCCAGTTCCTGTCCTGTCTGGAGAATGGTTTGCTTCCTCACGGCCAGCTGGATCCTCCGCTGTGGTCTCAGAGGGGAAAGGTCAGTGCCTGAGGTCATCAATTCTAATGCATTCAAACGACTTGTGTAATCTGATCTCACAGAGGAAACCCACCTAAGTGCTAAATTATTTTCACCTAATCAATAACTCAATAATAGATGCATTTCAGAGTTGCACAGCTAATACATCTGTGGCTTAGTGTTCTCCTTGCACCGCCACACATGACGAGGCTGTCCTTGGCTGATTGTGTGGAGTGTTGTGTGGAGTGTTGTTTCTGCAAGTAAAGCTGTATGTTGAGCGACTATTAATAAATGTGTTCGTCATCTTAAATCCACTGAGATGAATGATTTATTCTTCAGCCTTTCTCGAAACTCTGCCTGGGAGGTTATGTTTTCATATGTGTGGGTTTGTCCATTTTTCTGTTTCCTGCCTAAGGTTTTCATAACTTTTCATAAATCAGTCTGGATTTTCATAATACATACAGTATCCTTTCTTCCTGGATGATCACATTAGATTTTGATGGAAACCACACGTTATAGCATCATACACAAATTATGAACAGTTTAAATATCCCTGTCGAAGTGTAGATTGATGATTTCCCACTTTTTGTTAAACAATGCTAAAGCGTCAAATCGTAAGGTTCATGCATTTGGGCATGAGCTTCCGCAAAGTTTTGGAAGCCTCTGACCTCTGTGTTTTGTAGTCTTTTTTAAACAGTGAATACAGTGTGACATCACAGTGTGATGGACAAACATCAGTAACACCTCAGAAAACACTTGGCTCTCCAAGTACCACCATAATGACCAACAGTCAAATACAGTACCGCAGTAGGCGTAAATATTCATTGAAACAAGGCATAGGTTTTTATTTATCAAGTATATTTAATATTTTTGGCCACTGTAACAATACACATAGTTTGAACAGCAACACTGTGTTTGAATATTCAATTAAGTAATTATTTGGCGTACCACTAGATGGAGCCCACGTACCACAGTTTGAGAATCACTATCGTACATATTTAGGCATTTCTAGTTATGACTGTTATTTCTTCTCGCCTAATATCCCCCCGCCTGCTCTGATTTCTATAAAATAACTACCTATGTGTTTACTTTTTCACAACGTTTTACACCGGACTGTTTTGTCAAGATGGGCCACTACAAAATTGGATTAGCTGCTAAACTCCAACAGGAAAAGACTGTTTGGGGCACCACAAGAAAGTGTAGGATTAAGTAATATTTTGATCTAATCATGGCATGCGCACAATAACGTCTTTGTGTGACATGCAGTGAGATCATTGCTGGTAAAAGCAGGTGTACCTAATGCTTTGACTGGTAAATCGAAACATTGTTTATGAAGTTTGTTTTCGACTGTATTTATAAAAAAATTGCTGTGATGTCCGTCTTCAAGATATATATTTAAAAGTGCACATTTTCAATATATAAATTGATACTTTTGGAGAGGGCTTTACGCAAAATTATGCAACATTCAAACTAAAGCATATCCAATACATGTTACCGAGACCAAGGGTTCTCAACCTTTTTGACTTTTCCACTAGAGAGGGGCCTGGGGCCCACACATGCATTACCACTAAATTAGTCATTTTACTCTTGATTTTAATCGTATTCAATAATTATATCTAATCTACTTACAGTTTAACAGGATAAACATTGTCCGAAGATATGAAACCATGCGTAATCACAAAGATCATTATCAAGGCTTAGGTCAGGCTGATTCCAACAAAAATACCAATCAAATATACTGCAAAAGAAAGGAATCATAAAAATAGATGAAAAATTAATGAATGAATGACGAAAAATACAATTACACAATTATGTCTTTGAAGCGATTCTGGACCACCATTAGCCGCCTCAGGAAGGGGAAGCAGTGCACTGTCAAAACCGTGTATGGTGGGGATGGTGTGCTGCTGACCTCGACTCAGGATTTTGTAGATTAGTGGAAGGAATATTTTGAAGACCTCCTCAATCCCACCTACATGTCTTCCTATGAGGAAGCTGTGTCTGGGGGCTATGTGGTGGGCTCTCCTATTTCTGTCGTGGTTGACAAGAATCTGCAACATTGCGTGGACATCAGGGGCGGTACCTCTGGATTGGCAGACCGGGGTGGTAGGTTCTCTCTTTAAGAAGGGGAATTGGAGGGTGTGTTCCAACTATTGTCGGATTACACTCCTCAGCTTTCCTGGTAAGGTCTATTCAGGTGTACTAGAGAGGAGGCTACGCCGGATAGTCGAACCCCGAATTCAGTAGGAGCAGCATGGTTTTCGTCCTGGTCGTGGAACTGTGGACCTATTCTATACTCCCGGCAGGGTACTTGAGGGTGCATGGGAGTTTGCCAAACCAGTCTACATGGGACGGCGTGGCGCGGTGGGATAGTGGCCGTGCGCAACCCAAGGGTCCCTGGTTCAATCCCCACCTAGTACCAACCTTGTCATGTCCGTTGTGTCCTGAGCAAGACACTTCACCCTTGCTCCTGATGGGTGCTGGTTAGCGCCTTGCATGGCAGCTCCCTCCATCAGTGTGTGAATGTGTGTGTGAATGGGTAAATGTGGAAGTAGTGTCAAAGCGCTTTGAGTACCTTGAAGGTAGAAAAGCGCTATACAAGTACAACCCATTTATCATTTATCATTATTTACATGTGCTTTGTCGACTTGGAGAGCTTGGGCTATGACCGAAAGGACAAGATCCCAGGTACAAGCGGACGAAATTAGTTTCCTCTGTCGGGTGGCGGGGCTGTCCCTTAGAGACAAGGTGAGAAGCTCTGTCATTTGTGAGGAGCTCCACATTGAGAGGAGCCAGATGAGGTGGTTCGGGCATCTGGTCAGGATGCCCCCCGGACACCTCCCTGGGGAGGTGTTTAAGGCACTACCGACCGGTAAGAGGCCACGGGAAGGACCCAGGACAGGTTTTGGAGACTGTGTCTCTCGACTGACCTGGGAACCCCCTTGGGATCCCCCGTAAGGAACTGGATAAAGTGACTGGGCAGAAGGAAGCCTGGGCTTCTCGGATAAGCGCAAGAAGGTGGATGGATGGATGGATGGATGGACAATAACACAGTAGAAGTTCTAAGTTAAAAATAAATAATAATATATAATTTTCTTGAATAAACTGTCAATACAATTTAAGTGAAAATACAGCATCACTACTTTAGTCATAACGTTTGCGCTTAACAAACTTCTCTATGACTTTAGCTCCAGACTTCTTCTGTTTGTTTAATATTGTCATTACTGCCACAAGTGGTGGAAAGGTGTATTACAACTGAGTACCATTGCGGCCAATATAAACCACAGATGAGAAAGCGATATTTCATGTCGGCCCTCGAGGGGTCGCTTGCTGCCCAACAATGGGCCACGGGCCCTATGGTTAAGAAACAGTGGTACAGACCACAATGAAATGTCTTAAATGTAGATTCAAATAATCATAGGCGCCCTTAACTTACCATTATCTACAAAATTGTGCTATGTACTGCATGTAGGGTCTGTGACTTAGATTTGGTCATAATTTGTAGTGCTTGTATAAAACCTTATTAGTTTTCTTACTCTTGATGCAGGATAAAAACCCCTTTCGCTTTGTAACAACTGAACAGTATATGGTAGGCTTCCATCATTGATTGCCAAGTTTACAAATGTCTTTTTCCCTTGGTGGAAGTCTGTGCCCTTGCAAGTCTCTTGTTTGTCTTTAATTTAATTGCGGTTATTTGTCGTCGCAGGGCAAAGTGTTTCCTAAGTTGCGCAAGAGGCTTCCTCAGGGATCTGGATCTACAGACTCTGTCTCCGATAAAGAAGAGGACGAGGCCACGGACTATGTCTTCCGCATCCTCTTTCCAAATAGCCTGTCAGAATTTGGTGAGGAAGCTGTGTTTTTAAAATGTATCATCTATTTGCTGTTGCCTTTGGTTAATGAATGGGATTTCCTTTTTCCTTTTTTTCAGCATTGATTTTATGTGTTTTCTGGGAAGGGCCTTCTTTAATCTTCTGATTCACTTAAGTGACCCGACAGTTTGTTATTATTGCACTCCTTATTGTTGTGTTGTTTGTAAATGTACTTCACATGTTCCTAAATGTTTTTAGTGCATTAGTTTTGATGAAAATTGTTCACCCTGACTGGGAAAAACATAGGCGTAGACTGCCACGGTCTAGACCATGGGTGTCAAACGTACGGCCCGCGGCCCGCAAGATCAGTTTGCTAAATATAAACATGGGCTGCATTTTTTTTAAATGAAAGAAACTGTTGTTCTGAATGTGTCCACTAGATGTCGCTATAGCAATTCAAGTGTACGTCACGCATGACAGTGTTAAAAGAGGACGTGTCCCCTGACTTTTGAGTGCCCTCTGGATTGGCTGCCGCTACTCCAATCAGCACAGGTGCAAGCAATTAACTGCTCCTGTTGTGGCTGGCGGCAGATGGAAGGAGTATCGATGCACAATAGCTTCTTTCATTGTAAATTATCCACTCAACGGGTAAAATAACGAAACGTAAGATGCAAAGACTTAAGTCAACTTGACCATCATCTTTGTAGTTAAAGTTCAATGCAGCGCTTGCAATTGGTTAAATGCACGATGCGCACCCTGAACTCCATTGTAAAAATGTCTGTTTTTACATTTGTAAGGTTTGTTGTATTTTATTTTATGCTTAAATCTACCATGTTCAGATTTGTTAAGTCTGTAGTTATGTTACAATGATTCTGCCTATTGGGTCATTTTGATAATTGTTTTTTTACATTATATTTGTAATTTTTTGAATGTGGATAAATGAATGTGTTGTGGCAGTTGCGGATTTTACCAATGGTGGTTTGAGGAAACGCTTTTCCAAACATTTTAATAGTGAACTGCCCAACATGAGAATCCTAAACAGGAAGCGCTTAAAGTTTTATGGCTTTGTAAAAACACTGACACAAATGTCTTAACTTCATTGTGATCTTCATGATGTTTCTGAACTGCACCAATTTTCTGCCTCATTTCCAGAATGCCGCAACATTATTACACCTCGGCTTGTCTGACCGTCTGTCACTTTGATTGGCTTTCGTTCCTGCCATCCAATATCCTCCTGACCTGCCTCATGCCGCTGGCCAAGCTCAATGATGTGTCCCAATATTAAACCCACACACCCCGACTATCTTATTGCCTTCTCACATGCATTACGACGGCATCATGGATTGACAACTGATGGATAGATTATCGGTTCTACACAGAGAAAGGCATTTATTTGCTAGCTTTATATAAGCCCTTGCTGTGAACCTGCTTCATTTAAATTTGATGTTTCCAGGCTTTAAATATGTGCACATCCAACAGTGTAAAGCAGTGGTTCTCAAACTTTTTTTGAAAAAACTTGGCTCTCCAAGTACCACCACAATGACTAACGTTAAAATACGGTGGCGTAGTAGGCCTAAGTATAGTACAAGTATATATAATATTTTTGGCCACTGTAACATTACACACAGTTTAAATATAGGGAAATAAAACACTGTACTTTAAAGGGATTCGAGATGGAGCCCGCTTACCACAGTGTGAGAATCCCTGGTGTAAACAATTTAAAATCCTTAACTGCATTAAACAGCATAATTATGACATAGCTGTTCAATCATCTAACTGCTAATGTTCATGCGCAGGAAGCAATTTTGTGTTGATTATGACAGTCCAGTAATAATGTGTGTGCCTGTTGCAGTGACTCCACCAGACTTGATGGATCAAGGCTCTGCAATGTGGCATCCCACTCTCAGAAAGTCATCATGCTCGTCTTGCTCCCAGGGCAGCTTTTCCGACGGCTCCACGCCCAAAGGGTGCAACTACGAGAGGTGAGAGAGTGAGCGATAATCACGTCAAGGCTCCAGATCAGCTTTTGCTTTGCTTATAAACCAATTAAGGCTGGCAGAGAAACAACCGCTGGCTAGCCACAATTGTCCTTGCACAGACAACAAAAGCGTTTGCTGGGTTGGACAGGAAAATGCGTGACATTTGCCTCACTGACATGAGAATGTGTGGGGACAATAAGATAATAAGCTAAGCAGATAAAATGGTAATTGGAACAAAGTCAGGTTATTGGGTTAGGTTTGTTCTATATGACAGCTTGAGTTAGATTAAATTAAAGCCCGCTGGGGGACATTGATCGGCCACCAAAACAACTGAATGTACTAAAGCTGTTATTTTGAAATCTAGCTGTGACACTCTTTTGTTTCCCTACAGGGCTCCTCTGAAGCTGCTGTGTGACAACATGAAGTATCAGATCATCTCGCGGGCATTTTACGGCTGTATGTGAACACACACTATTCACTGTTTACCGTGGACTGATAAATTACACTGTATAACTTTCTACAAAGTTGAAACACAAATACAAGCCATTTACTGAATGTGTAATGCAATTTACCTAATTTACTAAAATTGCTGCCACCAAACAGAAAGTTAGGGATGCCTAAAACAAGTAATACTGAATTCTAACTTTGTGCTACACACACTAAGTGCCCCTGAGTTTAGGGGACGTATTGGACCATCATTTTTTAACACCAGCAAAAAAGTTTTTTTTCCTGCCAAAGTCACAATTATATGTGCTAACATTTTCAAAATGCACCTTTCTTGTTGCCTGGCCTAAAATAACATTTCCTAACATTAGCAACTAAAATTTAGATAATAAATATTGTATAAAAACTATACAAAATGTACTACTAACAACTACTGTAGATTTATGCGGTAACAAAATAATAACATACAGCATTTATCTTTGGAGAGTGAACGCTATCTCCTTCCAGCTGCTTCTCCATCAAACACACCATCAGCAGTTTTTTTATATTTTCATGGATAAATGTCAATGTAGATTTATGCCTCACTGGATAGAAAAATGTTACCATAAATTCCGCACTATAAGCCGCTACTTTTTTCTTATGCTTTGCACTCTGCGGCTTATAAAATGGTGCGGCTAATTTATGGATTTTTCTTCGCTAATGGCCATAATTTTTGTGGTAAATAGTTGTCATTAAACCCAGGCAGAGGACTGAAATGGTGTGTTATTGTTTGTGCTACGGCACCATTTTTTTTGACGAGTTCACTCACTGCAGGTGTTGCAGGTTTAAATATGTACTTCCTGTTTTAATACCTTAAACTGAATGTAAACTAGTCCATAGCGTTTATGCTTGAAATAATTATTCAATAATCACTCCAAGCACCGTTGGTAAGTTTTACAAAATAACTAAAACAAATCATACTTACTAAACGGTCCCTTGTGTATTGCCTTTAGGAGTGTTTTCATGCATATTTGTATGTGCTATCGTGATGTAATCAAGCTACCGCCGTTAGCATTAGCTAATATGCTAACACGTTTACGAGTGTTTTTGTTAGTATTATTGAATTACAAGGGCATTCTTTTTGTACTGTTTCAGTTTCAGAAATTCTTCAGTAAATTCACCAAAACTTTACCATGGAGTTATTGAGTCTGTTTAGCTGATTGGAGAGCGAGCCTCCGCAGCCAGTGGGTTCTATGACTTCTGTTTTGTTTCATTACCCGTTTTACTGCCCTGTTACAGGCACCATTTGGAAACAATTTAGGTATATAGATAAATATTTACAAAATATTTCTGTGTAAGGAAAACTAATTTCACAACGTATATATCTGCGACTTATCGTCCAATATGGAAACTTTTATTTATTTATTTATTTATTTTGTGGGTGCGGCTTATATACCGGTGCGCTCTATAGTCCAGAAAATATGGTACTAAAACTGCAATTGTGCGTTGAAAAGATGTGTTGAATGTGTTGTCTTCTTTTATTTTTTAGATTGTTTTTTGGGGTCAGGGGGACTAGGCAGCATATACATGAGTAAAAATTAATTGTAGATGTTTTGTAAAACATGATTATTATAGCTACAATTCAACACTCCTCTCTGGGACGAATAAAACGTTTTCTATTTTAATTATTAAATAGTCTACAGTATTCTACACAATACATGGGTACACTAAAGTAATTTTAAGATCTAGTATTCTAATTTCAATCAACACTAGCCTCAGGGGAATAATTCAATATTGCACTGTTGTGTTTTCAACTAGGGTTGGCGTACTGCCGTCACCTGTCGACTGTGCGCACTCACCTCTCGGCTCTCGTCAATCACACTATTGTGTCGCCCAATGTGCCGTGTGATGCCCACAAAGGACTCACCGCAGATGTGTGGCAGATGTTTCTCCAGGACTGCACAGTAAGCATTGCATGAACTTCACATTAAGCACTTTACGCACACAAACATGTCCCCATGCAGCCTCCCTCACTCTCACTTGCCAGTCATCCGTATTCATACTCTGCTAATTGTGTTGCTCACATCATTAGTCTCGCAGCAGTGTGCACGAAGCGTAGCTAATGGCTCTGTCAGTGTAAGTGTCCACATCGGGATTGTACATCGGCTCTATGAATCTTAGATACATGCTTCTGGCTCGAGATTACCTTATGAGCATGTGAATAGTCAAGATAATAAATATCAAGAAGTCGTAAGCCTTAGTATGGTGCAAACAACTACCGTATAGACACTGGACACACATATTGCACTTTAATGTAAAAATAAAATGCACTACTCTTTTTTTTTTAGACCTACAAGGAGCAGGAGCTGCTTCGTTTGGTCTATTTCGGAGGTGTCGACCCCTCACTGCGTAAGGAGGTGTGGCCATTCTTATTGGGGCATTACCAGTTTGGAATGTCTGAAGCAGAAAGGAAAGAGGTGTGTCACTTTTCACAATAAAGGATTTTTTTACGTACTGAGCCCACATTTATCACTGCAGGTGGATGAGCAGGTGCGAGTATGTTACCAGGCGACCATGCGTGAATGGCTGAGCTGTGAGGAGATCGTTCGCCAGCGGGAGAAGGAGCAGCACGCTGCAGCTTTAGCAAAGTGCTCCTCAGGGGCGAGCATAGACAGTACCAGTTCAAAGATGGTCCATCATTACTCAACTGTCAGCAATGAGGTGACACAGGAACTCGCACACACAGGGTTAGAAACTACATGCACATTTTCATCCAAAGTTTTATTCATATGTTAGGTTGGCAAAATTAACATGTTAATGTGGATTCATCATTATCAATATTAATCTGATTCATTTATTAATTTCTTCTGTTATTATTTGTATTAGCTTCTGTGTGTTCTGTCCTTAACAAAACACAGATGTTGTGTCATGTATTTACCTTGCACAGGACGCTGTAATCGATGGCTCTATGTTGCCCGCAAACTTTCACTTCCCATACTTGTCATCTTTCCGGGTTGTGAGGAAATTGATGTAATAGCTTGGTTGGAGCAAACCCATGCTGCACAACAGGGCATTTTTACACATCGAAAGCCACAAACACATAGCATCAGCTCAAAGTTAGTAGCATTTGTGAGTGCCGTTTGACCAATCATTGAGGAGGTTGCCTGAAACGAGTTGACCATACTCTCTTTATACACGATTCTGCCGTAGCCTATACACTACTGCCATCTAATGTCTTAGAATTGCAATTACATGCAAAGTCTACTATTATAGTACTTGCAAATGAGACTCAGAACACAAGATAGAAAAACGGATCATTGTTAAATGTTGACTATATATTTTTAGATTGTATTATTAAACAAATAAAATGTATTAACACATTTGAACACACACAAAAGTACTGAAAATGAGTACCGTTGAGTACCGGTATTAATTTCCAGGTACCCTTAATTGGTATTCTACCGGTTCAAATGTGAAAGGCACCTATCCCTGATGATGTAACAGTTGACTGACATTAAGTATTATGCACACTCACCAGGAAGGAGTTGTATTTTAACAGAAGCACTTCCACCTTAAAATAACACAAATGGAGTTGATAAATGACAGTTTTGAACATGATGTTAAAGGTGTTTAATAAACATGTCAAGTACATTCCCTTCTTCCTTTACTCTTTTAGCGAAATGAAACACAACTAATATGCGATTAGTCTGATTGAAAAATAGTATCATTTGACAGCACACATTTTAATACATAAGTAAAATAAATATTTACAAAGTATTTACTGTATATATATGTAGTACAACATTTTTTGTTTATTATGGCCAATACTCTAAAGCAAAAAATACTAATTGCAGATATTTCATATGATCATATCTTGGTGTTATGTCGTTTATCTCCCAGTCCCGGTCGTCCCAGAGTTCAGACAGGCAGAGTCTGGCTCGTCTGCAGAGTGACTCCAGCACCAGCACACAGGTATACAACTCATCACGTTCTACCAGCAGCAAACTCATCCAAATCCACGATGACCTCATAACACGAGAGTAACACTAAAGGTTACGTGATGTTTTAAACCACATCCCTTCACTGTCTTTCCTGCTAGTTCTTCACATCCTCCCATCCCTTCCCCTGGAGTAGTCTGCTTCCCTTTGGCTTGTTCTTGCAGGTATTTGAATCAGTAGAAGAGGTGGAGCAAATTGAGACAGAACCCAAGAGTGAGGAGGCCAAACAGGTGCCAAAGGTTCCCAATGGGGCAGTCCAGAACGGGACGACTTCACCCGACTCTGGACACCCCTCTTCCCGCAACTTCTCAGTCACCTCCGGCGTGTCTGATGGCTCACTCAGCACAGAGGACAACATAGCGCCCGAAGCCTCTTCGAGACCCTCAGACAAAGCTCCTCAGGCGGAGCAAGGTGAGAAACCTGATGGGACCAAGTCTCAGGTTTTGGAAGTACTGGAAGAGCCCAACAAGTCAGAGGATCCCAGAGCAGATGAAACCCAGTGTGAAGGTGGTGCCTTGTCAGGAAAAGAAATGCCTGATAAGGAAAGGATGGTAGTAGTGTCTACAGAATCCCAAGAACAAAGACTGAAAAAGGAAGATGTAAAGAAAACAACAGAAGAGCGTCCGACTGAACAGTTCAAACCCGAAGACAAATCTTACCTCGGTGTGACATCACCTAAAGAGTTTAAAGGAGAAGATGGCATCAAAGATCCCGGAGCTGAGGAGACTGATAAGAAACTGTCTTTATCAGCAGACAGTAGGGTGTTGAGGGCAAGAGAAGCCTACTGTGCCTCTCAGAAGGCAGAAGCTGAGGCCCTGACTGAATCAGATGACTCTCCCTCAGCTATAGAGATGGAAGAGATTCCTAAAGCCAATGTTTCCATGGTGCCCTGGAACAAGAAGGCTCGCTGTGAACCTTTGTCTTCCTCTGAGGACTTTGCCTCCTACACAGATCCGAGACCAGAGCGGGGACAGGAAAAGCCAAGTCCAGAAGACACAGAGTCCATTCTGTCAGAGGAGCCAGAAATGGAGAGCCTCTACCCTCACTTTGAGTCCCTCGATGCATGTACAGACGTCACAGAAGCCAACTCACAACTGTCTGCTGGAGGGGGTTTCTCTGTATGTCGCCTTTTGCTAAAAAATCCAAAGTTCACTAAATAACCTGAGTTCATGCAGATGTGTATTGCTTTGGTTCTTCCAGCAAGAGCTTTTAGACTTGTATACGCTGAATCTGCACCGCATTGAAAAAGACGTGCAGCGCTGTGACCGTAACTACTGGTACTTTACGCCTGCAAACCTGGAGAAGTTACGCAACATCATGTGCAGGTACAACGGAACCTGTTTTGTAGTTTTTTCTTACTCGCTTTATTTTGTAGCTGGCTTAGCACACACAGACAGACCATGGCTTCCATATAAACACCAGAACCTAGCACATAAAACTCACTTCAGAGCAGGTATTCTTTCAATAATTATGAGATGTGTCATATAAGTTCCATGACTTCTGTCACATATATATTTCAAATCTGAACAAGATTTTCTCCTTCAAAGTAGGGATGTGTCGATCAATTGACCACCGATCAGTATCGTCCAATTTTTGGTAAAAAAGTAAGTGATCGCCCATTAATGCCTTTTAGTGCCGATTACAAACGCAGATCCCCTAAAGCTGACATCGTAGGTATTTTTAAGGCCCTGGCTGACAAGCAGCTAGCAGCTAATTGTGTGTCTCCATACGCAGTGTGGAGTTAATAATAATCACCTCTATTACAGCAAATAAACTGCATATTTTTAGAATCCTAAATATCATTTTCACTGGAAGACAACACTAACATGTTACACACTGAGTGCAAGCCAGGAACAGGCATGCTAATAGCTAATCTAACCGCTAAGCCAGCTTTAAACAACAGCAAGAAATAAGTGCTTTGTAAAGTTTAAGAACTGTAGATTGAACCACATTACAGTAGATAATAATAAATTACCTAGTAGATTAATAGGAGTAGAGAGATGATAATATAACAACTGTTGGTGTGTCAGCAGTACACGACACGTAAGAGAAGGGCGGGTCATTTCATAAATTGGTGGTATCGATGCCAAGAGTAGTGTCAGCATATGATTGATACTAGACTGATTAGGGTGATATTTTTTTCCTAAAGTCTTTTTTTGTTATTTTTTTGTTAATGTTAACAAACTCGGGGAATAATTCCCTGGACACAGGATGACTTTGGAGGGCAAAAACCAAAATAAAATAAAATAATATTAAATATTGTGTTGATATAACCCTATTTTTGCATCACACCAGACATTGGTACTGACGTCGATGTGCATATAACTATTTGACGGTGGGATGCTGTGGTTCTGGAAACACACAAAGTTGTGACAATATCTCCTTTCGGTGTGTTCTGCATAAAGGCATAGGCGAATACATTTACTGTTTACGGCTGTGATGCAGCAATTCTGGTAGCTTCAGATTATTAATGATACTGTTAGGGATAATAGGGGCAGAATAAAATGAAAACATTTTGATATCAAGTGTTTAGAAAAAATGTGATATTACAAGAATAACGTCATACTTTTAATGTAAGTAAATCAATGTCAAAAATCCGGAACATAGTAATAATAATAGTTGTAATTAATTGTCATGATCCTACATGACAGTTTGCACTTTGCTAGTTATTCTCCTATTTTATGTATAATTTCCTACCTGCTTCAATTGTCTACTTTTAGTGTTGTAGTTCCTGCTGCACCTTCATTTTCTGTTATGTGTCCCTCCGGCACACCTGTTTTCAATCAGTAATTAGGCCTATTTAAATTCCTCCTGGTCCTGTTTGCCTCTGTGCTGCATGCCTTGCTGCTGTGTACTCGGCCAAAACCTGCTGGTTGCTACTTTTTGTTATTATTCCTAGTTTAGTTTAACTTTTACCTGCACGTTGGTGTCTACCTCTGCATCATGGGGTCACGACAAGCTCAACCATGTGCAACCGTGACACTAATATTATTACTGTTAGTTAGGATAGGTATTTATTCTTGAAATAGTTCTCCTTTTTTCTCACTAAATTAAAACGTTTTTCTCATATTTCAGTTTCTCTTTATACTCATACTAATACAAGTTAATTCTTGTAAAATAACCTTTCTGACTGTAACCTTGATTTTTTTTTTTTAATTAGGATAACCCTACTTTATTGTTATCATAAAAATTGTATTCTCTACTTTTTTTTTATTGTTTTTTGTAAGGTTTTGAAAATGGAATTTGTAAACAAATGTCAGCCTCTTGAAGTGAAGAAAGAACTGCTCTAATGTTGGAATGTTATTGCGTCCCTTGTTTCGGAATTGACAAAGAGGTTGAGTAGAGGAGTTTAATAAGAGTGACTGTGGTAAACAATAGCTGCAGAGATATTTTTAGCGCACCTTCTTTGTTGTGTAATTGCAGCTACATCTGGAGGCACCTTGACATCGGATACGTCCAAGGCATGTGTGACCTGTTGGCTCCACTTCTGGTCATTTTGGATGATGGTGAGTCATCACACAAGACCACTTCTTATATTCCCTCCTCTGCTTTCAGGCCTCAGCCTCTTATTCACCTCTATATCTCTCTCAGAGGCACTAGCCTTCAGCTGTTTCACAGAGTTAATGAAGAGGATGAATCAGAACTTTCCACACGGAGGAGCGATGGATACTCACTTTGCCAACATGCGCTCCCTGATCCAGGTAAGGCAGCATCAGTCACGTCCTTACTCACGAGTAATAAAAGTTGCATTTAAAATTCATTCATCCTCCTCAAACTTAACCCCACTTATCCTCAAAAAACAATTTCATTATTTCTCCTCCTTGATCCCTAGATCCTGGATTCTGAGCTATTTGAGCTGATGCACCAGAATGGAGACTACACCCACTTCTACTTTTGCTACCGTTGGTTTCTGTTGGACTTCAAGCGAGGTAATTGAGATGACAGTCTGTGCCAATTAGAGAAGTGAGAGATCCAGTCTCAGCTGTTTGTTTTGAACATGCCATCACACTTAGTTGCACTATGTGCAGTAGGGGATTTTTTATTTGTATCAGGAGTAACTGGAAATAACTGGAAAAACACCATATTGATTGAAATAGTATTTACTCTCAAGGTGTGCGTGTGTCAGCTTTGATGTTTATTTCCACTTTTTCTATAATGTTTTTTACCATATAGGTGTAATTACTTTTTATACGATACAGGTGAAACTCAAAAAATGACAATATAGTGCAAAACTTCAAATGTGAAACTAATATGGGATATAAACTCATTACAGGCAAAGTGAAATTTCTCAAACTTTTATTTGTTATATTTTTAACATGGCTTACAGTTTTTGAAAACCCCATATTTTTTTTAGATTTTCAATTACAGGTTGGTTGGTTAGTTGCTTAAAATGTATTTCACACATGTATACTGTATCAATATGATACATCACATATTTTACATATTTTCTTTACAACATGTCCAAAAAGGAGTAGGAAGAAGCAAGGATTATTTAATCCTCCCCCTTTATGACTTCATCGCAATTACTAACACATACTTCCTGTTCTCAATTTGTACACAATTTACATCAATGTGTTCTAAATACATCAGTTCTTCTCATTAGTAAATCAGTTATGATTTGCTTAATGAGATGGATAGTATTTCATTTTCAATAAATTCATGAGGTTTGTCATAATTCTTATTTTTTGTACTTAAACACTTTTAGTTTGAATAGCTTCTTAAACTGGATCATATTAGTACATTGTTTGACTTATTTGCTTAATCCATTCCATAATTGAATTCCCCATTGTGGTATGCTAAATATTTTAAGTGTGGTACGTGCTGTTTTGAGTTAGATTTTTGTCTAAGGATATATTTCTCCTCTTTTGTTGAGAAGAATTGTTGTACATTCTTGGGTAGCAGGTTACAGTTTGCTTTGTGCTGTTTGCAAATACACCAAATCATTGCATTTCAATACTTTTGATTTTATAAATAAAGGGCTTGTTTGTTCTCTATATCCAACATCCTAACTGATCTTTTTTGTAACACTGTTAGTGAATGAAGTGTACTTTTGTAGTTGTTTCCCCATATTTCTGCACAATAACTCAGCTGCGGTAACACTAACGAGCAGGTTTTCATAAGTTGTAAGCCGTAATCATCAAAATTAAATCAAAAGGAGGCTTGAGTTGCATGTTATGAGCCCATGTCACATTAATTTCACTTTGTAAATCAAATTGCTGTAGTAAACTAACATTTGCACGATATTCTAATGTTTTCAGTTTCACCTGTATTGCATGTTTTTATACTATTACTATACACATATTTACGTGCATGGCCTTATATATTATTTTCTTGTGTTTTCTTTACGTTTCTTGTTGTTTTATCTAGCAAGCTTATATGTTAGCCAACTCATAAATACTGTTGCATGACAAATGCATAACAAATACAATGTATTATTATAGTATTCTTTTCATACCCCTCTGGTCCAATGTGTACTACAGTTACATCTGCGGTCCACCACAAAAAAATTTGGACCACCAATAAGTAGATTAAGTCCTAGCTGTTCGCTCTTGCTTATAAACACATTTTAACGGGACTGTCTGAATGTAGGTCGGTCCAAACATTAGTCGGCAGTATGCATCATAACACCATTTCTTAACACACCTCTTACGCACCTGGTCTGCCAGAGAATAAGAAGACATAGCAGCAGGGGTCAGTGTTCATAACCTAGCAAATTTAGTGGAATATTTAGCAAGTAATCAGACCCAACTTATTCTTTTTTTTTTTTTTTCCACTAGTGACAAAATCTACTGACTTTTTGGGATCTTTTGGACACTTTTGGAGGCTCTTAACAGGTGCTGTGGGTCCCTCTCACAGGTGGCCTTGTCTTGTTTGTGAGATCTAAACTAAAAAAAAAAAAACGACAAAAAAAGCAAACCAAAACACTTATTTTGCTGTTATAAATATTTGTTTTGCTTTTATGTTTTTTTACTCAGTCCCCCATCAACTGTCTTTATTGGCCCTCCCATGAAGAACGATAGACCATTGGAAGTTTCTTGAACAAGACTTATCAAGTGTCTGATAATAATAATAAGCATGTGAAAGAAATTGACCGAGAGAATTGCGATCTCAATTCTAAGCCAGAAAATTCCGACGAGGGTTTTATGACGCCTATTCCAATACCGAGATCGGCCAATACCAACTGATCACATGTACTAACTGTAACATTTTCTATGTATTTATGGTGAGTTCTACTGACAGTTTAACAATATCAACACAATATTTAAACTAGTTCCTTATTGTTTTTATTACATACAATTGTTTGATCAAAACAAAGTCAGTAATACACAATAACTAAACAAAAGCAAAAATTATTACCCAGTCTCTATTACTCATTTAAATGATTTTATTTTTACCCTCAAAATCTGTGTCCGGGGACTTATTCCCTGGAAGTTGTTAACATTGACTAAAACAAAAACAAAAAAAGATTTTGGTAAAAATGTTGACCAAATCAGTCTAATAACGGTCACATACTGATATTATCCTTGGTGTTGACACCAGCAATTCATAGATCGATCCCTTCTTTTAAGTGTTGTGTACTGACTGACAATACTGAAGCACCAACAGTTTCTATATTATCCTCTCTCTAGACTCTTATTAATCTACTTATTAATTTCCTGGTAATATCTGCCTACTGTCTGCCTTAACGTGCTTCCATCTACAATTCTTAAACTTTCTTTTGTTGTTTCTAGTTAGCTTAGCGGCTAGTTTAGCTATTAGCATGCCTGCTCCTGGCTTGCTCTCGGTGTGTAACATGTTCTTCTTTTTTTTTTCATTGTATTTTTATTGACATCCAGCATCAGACATTCCTATCCATTACATCATATTCACATCAATCATATATCTATTGTCTGCCCTAAATGTCAAAATATTTTTGTTTATATCCCACCCATACCACTCACCACCCACCCCCCCAAAAAAGAAAAAAACAACAAAAAAAACAAAGTAATATCTACAAATACATCAATTAAATAAACAAAGAAAGAAAAAAAAGAAAAATAAATAAATAAATAATAATACATTAATAATAATAGTAATCAGAAATAAAATAAAATATAAACAGATACCTATATATATATATATGTATATACCCACACATACATATATATATATAAATATATAAATACATATATATACATACATACATACATATACACTTGTAGGGAGTAATCCCCTTTTTTCTTTTCTTTTTTTTTTGGCAATACAATCACTAATTCGAAAAATTAAAGTCAGGTTTATGGGGCGTGACATAGTTGACCCAATTTTCCCAGTATGAAGTAAATTTCTCCAATTTATAATTAATAAAGGCGGTTATCTTCTCCATTTTATATATGTCCATTGGTGTTTCCATCCATTGCTTCAAAGTTGGGCTCTCCTGGGATATCCATTTCCTAGTAATGGTCTTTTTACAAGCAACCAGTAGAATATTCATTAAGTGTTTCTCTTTCTTCAGCCAGTCCTGAGGTACATGTCCAAAAAACAAATTTTTACTTTCGAGGGGTATTTCACGTTTGAAAATATCCTGTAGAGCTCGGTGTATCTCTTTATCCTTTATGGTGCAGCAGTCCCAGAAAACATGGTAGTGATTTGCATTTGAATTCCCACAATTTCTCCAGCAGGCAGGGGAGTTGTTATCATAGTGAGACTTCTGAGAAGGTGTAATAAAAAATCGAATCAAACTTTTCCAGCCAATCTCCCTCCACTTGGGTGAGCTGGTACAAGTCCATTGATATTTCCATATTATTGTCCATTCTTCCTCAGATATAGTTATCCCTCCTTCCTTCTCCCATTTTGTTTTAATATATGAAGTTGAATAGGATTTCATATTCAACAGACCCTTATACAAGCATGAAATAGTTCTATCAATAATTTCTGAATTGTAGGCTTTTGTAAACAGTTCAATCAAACATATACTCGTCTTTGTGACACTTTTCATCTTCATATTAACAAAATGTCGCAACTGCAAATATCGATAGAAGTCTTGGTTTTCTAATATATATGTCCTTTTAATTGTTTCAAAACTAAGCATTTTTTTATCTTTCATTACACTACATAAAGCTGTTATACCCTTAGCTATCCAGTCCTTAAATCTTGAGTCTAATTTATTAGGTGTAAACTCTGTATCATAGGCACACCATTTAAGAACTGCAATATCACTCTCGAGTTTGTATTCCTTTATAATCATTTTCCACACTTTAAGGGTCCATTTCACCCATGGGTTATCAATGTTATTTATGTGGGTTTGTAAATTGCTATCCGCCAGGATTGCTTGTATAGGGATGGAGGGCATTTCTTCTTCAATAATTTTCCATTGAGCAATGTATGACGGGTTGCACCAGCATATCACTGCTCTCATCTGGGCTGCAAAATAGTAATATCGGAGGCAAGGTAAACCCCATCCTCCCTTTTGTTTGACCAATTGTAAAGTTTTGAGACAAACTCTTGGCCTTTTACTTTGCCATATATACCTTGATAGCATTTTGTCCCATTCATTGAATTGGTTTTGGTTAATCTCTATTGGCAGCGTTTGAAATAGGTACAGCAGTCTTGGCAGTACGTTCATTTTAATGGAATCAATTCTAGAACTAAGGCTAAGAAAAGGAATTAAGTTCCATCTTGCTATGTCATCTTTTATTTGATTATGTATGGGTAGATAATTGTATTCTGATAATTTTGTTAGATCTTTTGACAAATGAATGCCCAAGTATTTAAAAGATACTGTTTGCCATATCAGAGGGTAACTACTTCTGATTTCCCCTGGTGGGTTATAATTATATGAGAGTAGATGGGTTTTACCTATATTGATTTTATATCCTGATAGTTGACCATACAGTTCAAATGATTGCATTAATTTAGGGAACGAGTATGTTGGGTGTCCAAGATAAACCGAAATGTCATCCGCATAGCAGGCCAATTTATACTCTCTTCCTTTAATCATGATTCCCTTAATATCTTCATTTTGTCTGATAAACTGAGCTAATGGCTCCAGTTTAGCTCGGTGTGTAACATGTTCAGCCTCGTCCTGCAATGATAGTAATACTTAAGGTACAAAGAAATGCAGTTTATTTTTTGTAATGGAGAAGATTATTAGTAATTTAGGGGAGTGGATCCACAGGAGTTCAAGTACCTAGGAGTCTTGCTCACGAGTGAGGGAAGACAGGCAGATCGGTGCGGCGTCTTCAGTGATGCGGACGCTGTATCGATCCGTTGTGGTGAAGAAGGAGCTGAGCCGGAAGGCAAAGCTCTCAATTTACCGGTCGATCTACGTTCCCATCCTTACCTATGGTCATGAGCTTTGGGTTATGACCGAAAGGACAAGATCACGGGTACAAGCGGCCGAAATGAGTTTCCTCCGCAGAGTGGCGGGTCTCTCCCTTTGAGATAGGGTGAGAGGCTCTGCCATCCGGGAGGAGCTCAGAGTAAAGCCGCTGCTCCTCCACATCGAGAGGAGCCAGATGAGGTGGTTCGGGCATCTGCTCAGGATGCCACCCGAACGCCTCCTTAGGGAGGTGTTTGGGGCACGTCCGACCGGCAGGAGGCCAAGGGGAAGACCCAGGACACGTTGGGAAGACTATGTGTTCCGGCTGGCCTGGGAACGCCTCGGGATCCCCCGGGAGGAGCTGGACGAAGTGGCTGGGGAGAGGGAAGTCTGGGCTTCTCTGCTTAGGCTGCTGCCCCCGGGACCCGACTTCAGATAAGCTGAAGAAAATGGATGGTTGGATGGATGGATCAACACTGTGTACACAATTAGTTGCTAGCTTGTCAGCCGGCGGACTAAAAATAAATACAATATCAGACTGATTACAAGCTTTTTTAAGAAAATTGGTTGACTGATTGGTGGCCAATCGATCGGCACATCCCTACAGAAAATCAGAATGCGTATTTTTGGCAAATTCCTGCAACTTGGTCATTAACACCTACATGAAGTCCAAATATGGAGATGAATATGGCTATTAAGTAAGGTGATGCTGTGATGATACACTCACACAAAATGTTTATTATCTTGATTATCGTTTATAAGTACTACAATGGGTGTTTTTCCTATATTGTGGCTATTTTATTTAGCTAGATGGGATCTTCTCTGTGGTAGCACGGTGATGTAGTGGTTAGCACGTCTTCCTTCAGAGTCAAGAAATCCGAAATGCTTAAATCTGCTTGCATTGATTTTCTCCGACCTTTAAAAAAAACATCCATGCTCGGTTCATTGGAGACTATAAATTTTCCTAAGATGTGAAAGGTTACCTGTCTGTATGTGTTCTGTGATTGGCTGGGTACCAGTCCAGGGTGTTTACCTCTTGCACAAAGTCAGCTGGAAAAGAGCTTATGCTCACCTGGGACCTTAATGAGAACAAAAAACTAGATTGATTATCTTCTCTGTGTTTTTTTGTCCTTGCAGAGCTGGTGTACGATGATGTGTTTGCAGTGTGGGAAACCATCTGGGCAGCCAAGTTTGCCTCATCTAGTCACTTCGTCCTCTTCATTGCTTTGGCGCTGGTGGAGATCTACAGGGACATCATCCTGGAAAACAACATGGACTTTACAGAAATTATTAAATTCTTCAACGGTAAAACACAATCCTTCTCTTAACATCTCTTAAAGACTCACCTTTGAGTTGATACATTTGCCTGGTTTAATTCATGAGCACTATATTTATCAAAGGACCAGTAGAGACACACTGATCTGTATTTTTAAGATTACCTGTATTTTTCGGACCATAGGGTGCACCGACTTAAAAGACGCACTGCCGATGAGCAGGTCGAGTCAGGTCTATTTTCATACAAAAGGCGCATCGGATTATAAGACGCATTAAAGGGTTCATGTTATAATTTTTTTCTAAATGTAAAACACTTCCTTGTGGTCTACATAACATGTGATGGTGATTCTTTGGTGAAAATGTTGCATAGATTATGTTTTACAGCATCTTCAAGTCGCTTTCTGAGCATCTCTTCAGGATGCGCTGTTTTGTGGGCGGTCTTATTTACGTGGCACAGCTTCGACAGCGTCTTCTCTCTGTCATCTTTGTTGTAGCCGTGTAGCGTGCAAGGACGGGAGTTGAAGTGTCAAAAGATGGAGCTAAATGTTTTAATGACATTCAGACTTTAGTTAAATAAATAACGGAGCAGCGTCCGTTGCTCAATATTGCAACATCAACGCCGGAAATGTGTCCTGTGAAATACCGTCCGACCGGAACCCTCTAATAACTAAAGTTCCGTGGGTGAATTATGTAAACCCACTACAGTTTTTAGCGCTTTCATAGCTAGTCTACTGACTGATATAAGTAAGAACTTTACATTACTATATATTAGAAATGGCACCAGCGGAAGATGAATGCCACATAAGAAGGAAGAGAAAAAGAAGAAGCTTATGACTACGGGGTCGGCACGGACTGCAATGGCGTAGGCGCGCACATTTTCAGGACTTATGCAGATCCCAAATACACATCAGCAGGTACCAGAAGGTAAGAAAAGTTGGTTTTGCATAATATTGCAAATCAAGTAATATGTCTGCTAATAGGTGCCATTTTGCGGTCCTTATACACGCACCATAATAATACTGGTATGTATAATGTACATATATATATATATATATATATATATATAAAAATGTATGCATACATATATATATGTATGTATATATATGTATATATATATATATATATATGTATATATATATATATATATATATATATACACATGTATATATGTATGTATGTATATACATGTATGTATGTATATAAAACGACATCCTCGGTACAGAGCCCACATAAGGGCAAGGAAAAACTCACCCCAGTGGGACGTCGATGTGAATGACTATGAGAAACCTTGGAGAGGACCGCATATGTGGGTAACACCCCCCCCCCCCCCCCCCCCCCCCTCTAGGGGAGACTGAATGCAATGGATGTCGAGTGGGTCTGACATAATATTGTGAGAGTCCAGTCCATAGTGGATCCAACATAATAGTAAGAGTCAAGTCCATAGTGGGGTCAGCAGGAAGCCATCCTGCATCCTATATATACATACATGTATGTATGTATATATGTATTTAGATATGTATATTGATGTGTGTGTGTGAGTGTGTGCGTGTGTATATATATATATATTCTAAAAAATTCTGAATCAATTTAGAATCAGAATTGTTTTTTAAATGCGATTTGGATGTGATTTAAGTTTTTGAGCATCCCTACTGGCAATAATTATTATTATTAGTATTACTGTCCATAAACACTTTACTTTCACTGCTTTCCCCTTTTTACTTGTCAAGGTTTCAAACAATCTTTTAGCTTTCTGCTTATTCAGCAAAAGGCTTAGAGGGATACAGCATTGATTTTGCTTTTCCAGCAAAAGCACAAACAACTTTTCCATCTCAAAAATAAGACCACTACGCTGCTTATTAAGGTCACTTTGTAGGCTAACTTTGGCGGGGGTGTTTATCCTCTCTTGCAGCTTTTTAGGATGTTCATTTTCGTTTTCGGTGGTGATTGCTTTTCAATTTGTTTGGCGCACTGCCAGCAGAACAGCCTGCCTTACATTTTGGAGACATAATAAAAAGAAAAGTAATAAGCGACCCTTCCTTAGTTTAGCTGCACAGGAGGAGTTCACTGTATTATCTAGGCGTCTCTCATTTATCATGGCAAATTGGCTCCAGGCCTGACCGTGGTTGATCGAATATTTTCATAGTTTGAGCATAAAAAACAGTTCCATCTTCTTACGCTTATCCGAGGTCGGGTTGCGGGGGCAGCAGCCCAAGCAGGGAAGCCCAGACTTCCCTCTCCCGAGCATCTTCTTCCAGATCCTTCCAGGGGAACCCGAGTTGATCCTAGGCCAGCTGGGAGACATACTGTTTTCGACGTTCTTAATAAGTTTTTTCAACATAATTAGATTGTTTGTCTCCACTTAGCATTGCGCCAACAGTAGCAGTTAGCATGTAGTGGCGTGCCGAATATCATCGAGTCTTGTGGCTCCTGTCACGTTGATTTGGCTGTTCTTGTTCAGTCAAAGGCTCACCAACGTGGAGACGAGTTATTGGTCATGGAGAAGTCACAAGGGAAGTGTATACAAAGTGATATACTCTCCGCTTAGCATGAAGGTAAACATGACACCAGAAGTTACTGTTAACCCTGTCAAATCACGCTCGATGACTATCTTTTATCAATTACCACAACATAATAATAAAAAATAAAACATTTATAAGGCCAAATTTTGAATCTTATTGTTTTATGTGCGACATAGTGAAGCAACAAATTTAGAAGCCTGATTCAATTAAGGAAGCGCGTTCGTAACCATGAAAAGTAACACGCATTTTCATGCAACCTGCATTCAACAAGTAACATCATTAAATATGTGTTTTAAAAACACTTCTGGTTGATACCAAACCCAAGAAAAGATTTTAATATTTAAACAATCATATACATAATAATATATTGAGTGTCGATAGGTCAAAAACATATTTGTTGGTGAAACTGATGCTCCAGTAAAGTGTAATTTGACAAAAACTATTTTGTAATATATAATTTTGTTTCCTTTTAGCGTGACCTTAATATCAATCAAACTTTATTTATAAAGCCCTTTTCATACACGGAATGGCGGTTACACAAGTGCTTTACACCAAAAAAGAAGAAAACACACACAAAGCACTACCGGCAATAACAGAACATGGCATGGCACTGAGGATTGAGGAAAAGCGTCACCTCTGAGGCATCCACACTGGAAAATAACTAATATTAACACCATCTAAAAGATAATATAAAACATATTTTACAATATACAGTACAGGCCAAATGTTTGGACACACCTCATTCACAACACAACTGATGGTCCCAACCCCATTGATAAAGCAAGAAATTCCACTAATCAACCCTGATAAGGCACACCTGTGAATTGAAAACCATTTCACCTATTGAAGCTCATCGAGAGAATGCCAAGAGTGTGCAAAGCAGTAATCAGAGCAAAGGGTGGCTATTTTTAAGAAACTAGAATATAAAACATGTTTTCAGTTATTTCAACTTTTTTGTTAAGTACATAACTCCACATGTGTTCAATCATCGTTTTGATGCCTTCAGTGACAATCTACAATGTAAATAGTCATGAAAATAAAGAAAACACATTGAATGAGTAGGTGTGTCCAAACTTTTGGCCTGTCCCGTATGTCAAATAAAATATAAATAATACATTAATAAATAAATAATAAGCGGTAGAAAATGGATGGATGGATGCATGGAATAAATAAAAACATAACATTGAGAGAATATTAGTAGTAAAAATAGCAATATATAAAATATTAAAAAAATATATAGATAATAATAATATAAATAACATTGTACTCCTCTATACAACATTATTCATGGAGAAAAGCCAGGCATTGATGCTCCTTCTCTCAGCATCATGTAAATGGATGTGTGCGCTTCTTTACTGCGTACACGAATATAGAATGGCGCCTTTTTTTAACAAGTGATATTTGACGTGAGTGCACCGGTGAACAGTTGTCTTGTCTTTCAGAAATGGCCGAGCACCACAACATCAAGCAGATTTTGACCCTGGCGAGAGATCTGGTGTACAAGGTGCAGATGCTGATAGAGAACAAGTGATGGCGGTGAGGGGGGGCAGGGATTATTATGTCTTCTATTTCCTTCCAAGTCAAGCGTAATCATCTGTAGCAGCACACACACACACACACACACACACACACATACAGTAGTACACGATGCCTTTACAATCATTGTTTGCAGCCTTGTTGACTGTACCCTCCGTGTTTGTATGAGAATATGAAGCTTTATACAGTACTGTAATTGTCAGTATCTGCAAATACATTTTGTGTTTTACAGGAAAAAAAACACACCTGAATCCTACTGTAAGGTCAGGCTGTAGTTGCACATTTCAAATCTAAAATGAAGATGAGATACATTTGAAGTATATTTATGAAGAAAATTGTTCATTGTCGTTTTAATAGCCAAGGTTTACAAAATATTTTAGTAATACAAACGTCACCCTCCTCCTCTGCTCATGTAAAGGAATGAATGGATGCTAGTTTTACACACACACACACACACAGTTACGGTAAAGCCTAATTAGAACTGAGTACAATGTCAGCCATTTTATATTGACAGTGTTTTCAATGTCTTTGAGCTGCCTTCCTGCCAAATTGTGTGTCCTTGTTATGTGTGTGTGCGTGTGTGTTTTCTCCACGGTGCCGTTTAATCACAACAACGTACTTATTTTTTGTCAGTGTTTTGTTGCTAATTTATGTTATAAAAAAATAGGAGAAAAAGAATGATGGTTTTACGTGACCAAAAATCTAAAGAAAACATATATTAAAATGCTTGCTTGTGATATATTTTGAATATTGATTGCAAAATTATGATAAAGAAAAGCTGTTGTAATGTTTTGGCCGATTTAAACTTTGATGATGACAAATAAATAGTATTTGTGCTTTTAATAACCATTCATTCAAAACTATGTTAGCAACGTTCAAGCTGTTTTATGAATGTGGTCAAATGAATTGCAGTAATATAGATGTTTATTTGTGAATATTAACTGATGTCACAAATCCTACTTTAATTTATTGTAATCTTTACTTGCCAATCTTTTTTGTATTACTTATGTTTTCATCCTGATGTTGCTTTTTTTTTATTTGGTCAGATTTGTATTTTTATTTTGTGCCAAGTTCTTAATGTGTATTTAAAAAACAAACTATATTCTGAGAGCTCATATACAATATATATTAAATGGTATATGTTATAATAACATCAATGGAGTCCTCTTCATTTTTATCGACACACACTGAAACATGCAAAATGTGTTGCTGAACAAACACATTGTAGTGATTATCAATGTTATTAATATTATTGAACCATTTTCATGATTATTGGTCAGTGAACACTTACAATAAACAATGCTGGTTACTTCAAGAGACATATTACATATTGAATGACACCACAAGGCTTAATTAAAACAAAACATCAGTAAATATAATTTTTTTTAAAAAGATGCAGTGCAGCTAAGCGATTGGACGAGTCTTGGTTGAAATGCAGCTCAGCCATTGGTCAGTTTAAAGCACGGTGTCCACAACTCGGAACGTGATTGGCTGTTACAACGAAGCTTGACAGGGTAGCTATGCTCGTGTTTAAGTTCATCCGTTTTATTATGTAAACTCGTCATAAATGGTTTGTTTTATTGTAAGTGTGCTGATTTCCTGCACGTTTAAAGTAATGTGTAATGATATCGTAGCCATAGAAAAAAGTATCGCCCGAACAGGGACTTGAACCCTGGACCCTCAGATTAAAAGTCTGATGCTCTACCGACTGAGCTATCCGGGCTCTAGCGTACCTGTCGGAGTTTAGCTTTCTTATTTTACGTTTTGTGACGATTGTAAAAAAAACAGGATTTGCAACCGTCTCTTTAAAAAATGTCCTGTAAGCGATTTAGAAACAAATGTGTGCCTGAAAATATCCGTATTGACTCAAAATGTGCTTTGTCAGTAATCAACTCTTTTGCTAACGCACAGTAATACATTGATACTTGCTTCCGCCCTTAGTGGTAGTTGGTTCGGATTCGATTCCAGTTTTTCAGAAAGCTATAACCACTGTGAACATTAAATCATCACTTGTTTGCCTCTGACGACCCCTAACGGGAGAAAGGCAGTATTTTATTTTCATTTTTTATAATAAAGGCAGAATAATAAAAAACAACAAATTGTCCTTTATGTAATTTTGTTAAGCAAGCACAAACATCTCCAGTTATGTTCTACCTTTTAACTTGTTTTTGGGACGTACGTCTATATAGGAAAGATGGGCGGGACAAAAAAGAAAGAAGCAGGAAGGTGATAGGCTTAGCAAAGATAACTCGCGGAGACGATTGGCCGCCACCGTTTGTGGGCGGTCTTAGTTGGCGTGGCTCTATTTGTACAACATATCATGGATAAACCGCTGACGTCACCATTCGGGAAAATTCCAAACGGCTCCTTTGGAGGAAGTATGAGGAAAGGCTATAACCCCACTTCGAGCCCCGGTGTTGGTGCCATCATTATTAGACGCTTATTCCAGCTGACTATGTGCGAGAGGCAGGATTCTCACCCCTAAAAGGCCCTGAAGACGTCGCCGTTCATTCATATAGTGATAAGAGAACCATCTTAACGCGCATGCGCTCCGATGGGTGGAGCGCATGCGCACTAGTTAAAAGGTCACCACAGACTGTTTTCAGAGCTCCGCTTGACAAAAGAGGTACTTTTCATCTTTAATGAGTCAAATTTACTCAAATAAATACCATGTGACACCACTTCATTACAAATGTAACTTCATTTGTACAGCTCCCCAAGAACATGGCTACGTTTAGCGTCGCTCTCGGGCGCACTGGCTGGAGAGTGACACAGAAAGGGCTTCCAGTTATCTCAGCACCACAATGTTTTAATGGCAGAATATGTCGGTGCCGTCACGTCGTTAATGTAAGGCGAATGTTCAGCTCTCAACCACACAACTCCAAGGTAATTTACACGGTCAACGTCAAGCTAGAAATAGCTTTAACCTACATTTACAATATGTGCATTTCCTGTTTCCGGTTTGAGGTGCCAGCAGCTGCAACCTGGAAGCCAATCCAAGAGGAGCAACTTCCACCGGTATGTACTGTATGGACAAGTTATACATTGTGTGTAAACATGTGTAGTACAACTACAGGTATAACTACATTAGGAATACACCTGAGTGGTATTTCAGAAAGCAGATTAAGTGAAAACTCCAGTATGTAAACCGACAGTTTCCAACCTTTTTCCATTGAGGGCCACACACTGAAGAAATCAAAGCATTTTGATATTTTTCATAGATTGACATGGGTGTCAAACTCTGGCCCGCGGGCCAAATTTGGCCACCAAACACCACCCCCCCAACCCCGCCCGCCTCAACCGATGCACGGGGGGGTGTTTGGTGGTAGCTGGGGTGTATGTTGCAGCCCGGAAGAGTTAGGGCTGCATGGGATTCTGGGTATTTGTTTTGTTGTGTTTATGTTGTGTTGTGCGGATGTTCTCCCAAAATGTGTTTGTCATTCTTGTTTGGTGTGGATTTAGTGTGGATTCACAGTGTGGCGCATATTTCTAACAGTGTTAAAGTTATTTATACGGGCACCGTCAGTGTAACCTGTTTTGCTGTTGGCCAAGTACGCATTGCATTTACATGTGTGTGCTGCTGAAGTCGCACATATTTTGTGATCGGGCCGGCACACTGTTGGAATAGATGAAAAGCAGACGTGACGACAGCTCGTGGTAGACAATAAACGCAGTGCCTTTAAAGCACGCCCCCAAGACTGTGGTCCGGGTGGACTACGAGGTATAATGACTGATGAACAACTTCGTACGATAATGAAAGATGCCTCAGCTCAAAGCCTGAGCCCTGACATTAATGAACTAGCATCCAAGAAAAGAAGGGAGGTATCTGGCTTGGGCACATCAGATTAGATCAGTGTGTTGCAAACTCAGCAGTTTAAAGTCCTGAATGGTTGCTTTATTCATTGTTATTTTATTTTTAAATGTATTAGCCTGTGGAAAAAGTTAATGTTGATATTTACCTCAGAAGGCTGCAAATAGAAAAGAGGCATTACATTTTTATTTAAATTGTATTTGATTTGCCATTGATATTTTTTAATTATTATTATTATTATTTGAAACTCGATTTTGCATGTCACTATAAAGTTATACAAGCCTTGCTTGTTCAATATTCAATGCAAAACTTGTTTGGGTACCAATTAAAAGGTTAATTTGTTCAACCTTGGCCCGCGGCTTTGTTCAGTTTTATATTTTGGCCCACTCTGTATTTGAGTTTGACACCCCTGCTTTAGGCAGGGGTGTGCCGTCAGGGCCAGCAAGTCCTTCTCTGCTGGCCTAACATAACCAGAAATCATGATCATAATTAAAGATAAAAGTAATTTTTATTTTACTTTCCCTAAATATCTAAAAGTACTCATATTCTCTCCATGTCATATTATGCTCCTTCAAGCACTGTTTTTAATTTATAGAGTTTTTATCCAATCAGAATTCAGCTAGTGTATGTTGCCATGCTGTACAAAATCTGCCCTAGGCCTTCAGGATCAACAACGCGGGCGTCCGTGCGCTGTACGTGAACGGACACAAACATTTGACAGACAGTTGTGATAGCCAATCAGATCTGAAGTTGTTGTCAGTAAGGCCTTCCAGATGGCCTAAGACAGATTTATATTGTGATAAGCGGTAGAAAATGGATGGATGGATGTTATGAGCTAGGTAACATAAGAACTCCATTACCCAGCATGCCAAAGTACTGAAGCGCATGCCCCGTTTAGGTTGTTGAATGTAGCCATGGCAGCAGCGAGATGTTTTTGATGAGCACGCTGTGGAGTAAAGTTTAAGAACTCAGCCAACACGCCTCTTCTGCATCTTTTATGATTAGACAAGACAACACATATATTTGCAAGGCCATTTTCAAGAAGGATATTTAAAGAGAACCTACATCTTGTGAGATGTCGGCCAACTCCGAAATCTCCAATGGGTCCTACAAATTGTGAGTTCAGATATTTTATTTCTTTATTTTTTCACATTTAATGTTTTTTGCAATTTAAATTTTGACAGTACCACATAATATATGTTTTAATTGCTGATGTGGGTTTATTGATTGACAGTACCACATAGGATATGTTTTCATTGCTGATGCGGGTTTATTGATTTTTAAATGCGCCAGAAAATAACCCATGTTGTACACTGTTGAGGTGATTTAATGCCCAGTAAATGTGTTCCTGTATAGTATTTCTCCAGCAATGGTCAAGTGGTGACATAAATAATAGTATTTTGAGAGGTAATTATTGAAGTTGGACATCACTGAAGGTGGGAAAGGCACGGCCCGCCACTGCCTTTAGGGCTCCTTTCAAGTTTGGTCCCGAGGATTTGGAAGCATCCCAGTCTTAATAATGAAACAAAATAAGCCACTTTTTTTTTTTTAATTTAATGCTTAAATCTTTAGATTAGCTTCAGGTGAATCGGTCGATTAAGAAGTATACAACTTTTTTTTAATGGCAGAAACACAAAATATGCATTATTTTCCTGCCAAAAAATTAAAAGTGGAATATTTGATGTGAAATAATTGTAGCCTTAAATAGGTCAAGTATGGGTACGACAAATAAACCTCATTGTATCCTTGAATAATTAATCAAATTGATTTTTATTATTTTTTGAGCAATGACAGTTTAAAAAAAACAAACACTAAAATTCTTAGGGATGCAAAAGGGCCCTCCCTACTCATAAGTGTTAAAAATAAGTCACATTTTTATTTTGTTTTTTTACTTTCAAAGCTTAAGTCTCTATATTAACTTCAGATCCATCTGCCCTTTTGTGAAAAAAGTTTGTTTTGTATATGGTAAACTCAGATGTGAAAGTGTTTTCGCGGGGCATTAAAAGTAATTGAATGAATTTTGTGAAAATTAAGGCCTTAAATGGCCTTAAAAAGCATTAAGTACGATATCCAGAGGCATTATAAAATGTAATACAATTGCAGTACAGGACCGTTAGTCAATAAGTCAATCAAACAATGAATGTAAAAAAAGCGCTGCCTTCATAGCGGTCAATTCGCTGGACGCCAAAAACCAATGGTTTTACCATTCTTTGGTCACCTAGGCGTGTTGTCCTTAATTGTGACACCATGTCATTTTAATTAGGAAGCTGAGCGTGTTTCATTCATGACTCTTTTTTTTTTTTTTTTTTTTTAAGATTTTTTCAGTTTAACACAGATGAGCTAACTTGACTAACATTAGCAACTCGTGACACAGGCACCTCACGTGATCTACAGTGGTCTAGGATGGACAAACAAGGCAACTCTCACAACAGACCACAAGACTTTATTCTGTGACATTCCCACAATTAGAGTTTCGTTAGCTGCCTGACACTTTATACATAACTAGCTATCTATTGTACCCATAGGCCCAGGCCGATAACACATTTTTTTATGACGATATATTGACTTACAAATTAAAGATTGTATTCACTTGATGTCTCGACTCATGTGAGACGCGAAGTAGTGGGCCAGTGAGCATCTGTAGTCATAGTGTTCTGGGCGGCATTTGCCTTTCCCGAAGAAGAATGTCCTATGCTTGCGTTGTTTTAGGCTGTTAAAACTGTTCAAGTCACAAAATAGATAAAAGTTTCTTCAGAGTTCCTAGATAAGTAATCAAGAAGGGCGGAAGATGTCAACATTTTTCGAAAGAAGACAAGAAAAAGGGCACGCACGACACAGTCGAAGAACGCTCAAGTTTGCAGTGATCACCTTGTTAAAGGATTGTTTGATGTACTTTTAACGTTTAGTACTTTCCATTGAAGTATTATCTTGATATTATTTGTATTTCTTAAAACACATTTTTGCTTCAAGCGTTTTGTAAAGCACCAGGCGAGTCTAAATAAAATAAATCACCTAAGAGTTAAGTTTTTACCAAAAGCAGCAATCCTAAATGAAGCTTTCAGCACGTACACAATGTTGACATCTATAGTTATATTTTGATAAAGACAGGGAGAAACAACGCATACATGTAAACGGTGCGTACAACATTAAGACATAAAACATGGCGCTAGACACAAAGTTAATTCATGAAATGCAACCTTACCAGAGCAAAAGCAATGCATGATTTCCAATTTCCTTGACCCGGCCACACATGAAGAACTTGTAGACCACCATGCTTTTCCAAGTTTTCATCTATTTTGTCGTGTATAATTATGTCTGGAGCATAGTTCGACATGTCTGGGAACCTGACCGATGGATAATCCTTGAGATCACTCGACAAATCTTACTTCGATAAAGAATAGGGATAGATTCTATTACATAGTTTGCATTTTTTGATCATATCTGCTTTTAGTGGTAAGATGTAACTAAGTACTCCGATAGTTCGCTCTCTGTTTGCTGCACAGTTGCCGTACTGGTTTGGTGGCCCACCACTTTGTTCACTTCTGTTCAAAAATCACGTGTCCGAATACAACCTATTGCCATATATTATATTATTGCCATTATTTTTTGAGACCAAATTAACAATTGATGTAATGATAGTACATAATAATAATGCAATTATACTCTTTTCAAATGGAATAAACTTATATTTCTCATATATTTTAACATTGTAATTGGATTCAAAAGTTTTACATTTCCAAGTTAAGTAAAACAAACACATAATAAAAATAAAATATACTTTCTGTTAGCAAAATGTTGCACTTAAATAAAAAATTATAACCTAAAGCAATACAATATGTTAAAGGTCTACAGAAATGCAATTTTCTTATTTAAACGGTGATAGCAGGTTCATTCTCTATGTCATACTTGATAATTTCGCGATATTGCCATATTTTTGCTTGAAAGGATTTAGTAGAGAACATTGACGATAAAGTTTGCAACTTTTAGTCGCTGATAAAAAAGCCTTGCCTGTACCGGAAGTAGCAGACGATATGCGCGTGATGTCACAGGTTGTGGAGCTCCTCACATCTGCACATTGTTTACAATCATGGCCACCAGCAGCGAGAGAGATTCGGGCCGAGAAAGCGACGATTTCATCATTAATTTGAGCGAGGATGAAAGATTCGTGGATGAGGAAAGTGAGAGTGAAGGACTAGAGGGCAGTGGGAGCGATTCAGATAGGGAAGATGCTGTGAGAGGCGGGTGGGACCTGATATTCAGCTGGGAATGACTAAAACAGTAAATAAACACAAGACATATATATACTCTATTAGCCACAACACAACCAGGCTTATATTTAATATGCCACAAATGAATCCCGCATAACAAACACCTCCCCCCTCCCGTCCATATAACCCGCCAATACAACTCAAACACCTGCACAACACACTCAATCCCACAGCCCAAAGTACCGTTCACCTCCCCAAAGTTCATAAAGCACATATATTTCCCCAAAGTTACGTACGTGACATGCACATAGCGGCACGCACGTACGGGCAAGCGATCAAATGTTTGGAAGCCGCAGCTGCATGCGTACTCACGTTACCGCGTCTGCGTATCCAACTCAAAGTCCTCCTGGTAAGAGTCTCTGTTGTCCCAGTTCTCCACAGGCCAATGGTAAAGCTTGACTGTCATCTTCCGGGAATGCAAACAATGAAACACCGGCTGTGTTATCCGGCACAACAGTCAGGGGGTGCATTCTACGGCGGGGGTGCGTTATCCGGCACAACACCTGCCGCAATACACCGCTTCCCACCTACAGCTTTCTTCTTTGCTGTCTCCATTGTTCATTGAACATATTGCAAAAGATTCACCAACACAGATGTCCAGAATACTGTGGAATTTTGCGATGAAAACCGAAGACTTAATAGCTGGCCACCATGCTGTCCCAAAATGTCCTCTACAATCCGTGACGTCACGCGCAGGCGTCATCATACCGAGACGTTTTCAGCAGGATATTTCGCGCAAAATTCAAAATTGCACTTTAGTAAGCTAACCCGGCCGTATTGGCATGTGTTGCAATGTTAAGATTTCATCATTGATATATAAACTATCAGACTGATCTGGCTTGTTCACCGAATGCGAAGTGAGTGTGAACGGTCAAGTGGTTGTTTCATGCGCCTCTGCGCATGCGCATAGCATAGATCCAACGAATCGATGACTAAATTAATTGGCAACTATTTTTATAATCGATTTAATCGATTAGTTGTTGCAGCCCTAAAACAAACATAACAATTTATCAACTATTAGCTGAACTATCCTCATTTGCAGCCTCACTAGCACTGTGGTGGACTCAGTTTGAAATCACAAAACTCTAACTTTAAAAACCAGGTTGCTACAATGATAATAGCTACTTTTCATTCAAATCTGAAAATGATTATCTTTCAAGATGAAGCCAGAATATTTGATGAAGAGTCCCACTGTACATATAGTCACATTGTTAATAACACATTTTGTTTACTAGCCGACACGAGTACCAGCTGACCTGGTGGACAAACTTGAGCGTCTGGCCTTGGTCGACTTCCGGAATAAAGAGGGCGTGGCCTGTTTGGAAAAAGCCATCCGCTTTGCAGATCAACTTCATGTTGTGGACACGTCCGGAGTCAAGCCCATGGATTCGGTTCTGGAGGACAGGTATGCAGCAGCAGCTTGCTCATTTCACAGTGTATACTTCTGTATTAGCCTTGTGCAACATTAAGATTGACTATACACACTTACTCCTGGGATCCAAAAGGGATCCGCTCATAAAAGTGTATAAAGTCAGCAATAGATTAATAAGTCTTTAGTTTCAACACTTGAAATCTTTTAACAACTTCAGATCAACCTATTGATATAAAGTTTTTTTTTGTTTTGTGGCTTTTTTGTCCAAAAAGGCAATATTTCTAAAAAAAAAAAAAAAAAAAAAAAAAAAAAGTTGCAGAGTGGAATTAGTTGCGATTGGGTAATTACTGCATTCATTAGGTCAAATATTGATATATAGCAGACCAAAATATATGAGAGAAAGCAGGAAGGAGTTATTTAGTTCACAAAAGTTTTTATATACATATGCCATGTTATTTATATATGTATATTAGAGATGCGCGGATAGGCAATTATTTCATCCGCAGCCGCATCACAAAAGTCGTCAACCATCCGCCATCACCCGAACCAACATTTTATCACAACCACACCCGCCCGCACCCGCCCGCACCCGCCCGTTGTTATATAGCTAATATAGACGATGCAAGGCATTAGTGAGGTTAGAAAGCTTTTGCCTGTTAAAGAAAGGAGACTGATCCAATGTAGCAGAGACATTCAATGTGTGCCACGCATCTCTTGGCCACGCATTCGTGGCTAAGAGATATTAATGCGTGATAATATTATTTATCATTATTATAATATTATTGTCATTTCCATTAAGAAAGTGTTGACTATTTTTGCCAATGCCCTCAGATCAGGAGTGCGTTCCTCACACTTTGTGTGCGCAGTTGCAGCAAGCAGAACGAGGCTTTTAAGAAGTTAAAAAAATGTTTTAGAATGACTAGGCCTATATTTTCGTTAGGTAAAAAAATGTTCTGAATTTATTTCAATGAATATTAACTTGTTAACGTTATAATGCTCAAATAGGGACGAGGGCGGGGTGCACAGTGAACAATTTCGCGACAAAGATTAACCTTTATTGATTGATCTGCAGCCATGACAAAATATCAGACAATCTCCATTGTCAACGACAGGCAGAAAAATAAAGATAAACACATAGCCTATGTTGTAGGCATAGGCATAGGCGCATACGTTTTTAAGTTGAAATAAAAAAATAAATAAAAAATGTGCCTCATAAGCCTTAGGCTGTCAATCACGCGCACAAACTTAAATTATACAATAACATATGTATGTCATCTCTATTTAAACAAAAATAAATTAAATAAATAATAATAATAAATTACCTGCAACTTATTGGCCAAGGCAAATAGCTGAAGGGGGGAAATCAAACCCATCAGACTGCACTTTATCATCAAACTTGAATTATAATGAAAATAGACGGTCGCGACAAACAAAGCAGGCTAAATAGTCTTACATTGTCGCCAATCGGAGATGCGCTTCACTTGAAAGCGAGGCCAAATAATTATTCACACATAGTAGTATATCTCGAATAGAAAAAAAACACAATAAACAACGCAATTGCCTTAATTCCTTTGCATTATAGTGTGCCCAAACAACACGTAACCATCAAAATTATTTAGCTGACCGAACTCAATATAGGTTAGACATGGGCTTATTTGGTATAGCCTAGGTAACGTAGACTAATTCGTTTAACATATCCAACCGTATGTCTACTTACTTTTTTTTTTGTTAGCACTATGCAGGAATAAAATGGCATCTACAGTGCCAGGATTCATGCGAGAGCGCCTGGCCTCTAAAATGCGCCCTGCTGCGCTGAAGGAGCGCTCACTTGCGCCATTTGTTGCTGGGACGCGGTGCCTGATGAACAATTGACTGTTTCAAAGAGTGCTGCTCGTTTTTCGTATGTGGGTAACAACATTTAACTATGTATGTATATTTCCGAATTGGTTCAACCGCCAACCGCCCACATCTATTTAAAATCTATTTTTACCCGCCCGACCCGCGGTTTATCCGCGGACTCCGCGGTTGTGTCCGCAAACCGCGCATCTCTAATGTATATACTTCTGCCCGAGTGCAGCTGGGATAGGCTCCCGCAACCTCGAGAGGGACAAGCGGTATGAAATGGATGGATAACATTTTGATTGCATTTTAGTGGTTTAATGACAGTGGTTTACGCTCGTCAAAGCTCTGAGAATTATGCTTAGTTTCCTGGCACCATCTAGTGGTTAAGGGGCAAAATTACACTAAAACAATATTTTTTTTATGGTGGTTATGGTTTGAGTTTATTTCGAACATGCATGCAATTACAACATGATACAGCTGTCTGTGTTGGCCCTGCGATGAGGTGGCGACTTGTCCAGGGTGTACCCCGCCTTCCACCCGAATGCAGCTGAGGTAGGCTCCAGCACCCCTCGTGACCCCAAAAGGGATAAGCGGTGGAAAATGGATGGATGGACATCACAATTTCCAGTTTCTCTTTTAAACATGTCCAAAAAGGAGTAGGAAGAAGCAAAGCTTTAAATTTTCTCCAGTGACAATTTAAACTGAAAAATTAGGGGGCACAAAAAAAATGATTCACATCCAAATCACAATTCTTACTCATCACAATTTTAAATCAATTCAGAAGTTTCACAAATTCATTTCCATCCATTTTCTACCGCTTGTCCCTTTGTACACCCTGGACAAGTCGCCACCTCATCACAGGGCCAACACAAATAGACAGACAACATTCACACTCTCATTCACACACTAGGGCCCATTTAGTGTTGCCAATCAACCTATCCCCAGGTGCATGTCTTTGGAGGTGGGAAAAAGCTGGAAAATATTTTTTATAAAGAATGTATTTAAAAAAGAAAAGAAAGTTGTATGTCATTTCCATGCAACAAGAAGAAGCTATTCTAACCTGTAACCTGTTTTGAAATTGTTTTATTATATTACACCAAATAATACATTGCAAGAATCTGTTTGAATCGAGAATCTTATTGAATCGATTCTAAATCGACTCGTCACCCCAGAAATAAGAATGAGAAATGATTTGGTGCCCAAAGACTCACATCTCTATGAACAATCATATCACATAAGGAACACATGTAATGTCCGTTTTGGGCCCGAGGGTTGCTCAAGGGTTAAACACCAGCGTCCCATTAAATATTTGTGTGTTTGTAATTCTTTATTTCACATCCAGAGTTTTATACCTGAGGCATGACGCAGTGACGGAAGGCAACCATGCAGAAGAACTTCTGAATCTCTCCAAAACCACAGTAGAGGAATATTACATGGCACCACCAGGTAAAACAAAACAAGCTAATATTTAGCAACATGAAAGTAGTTGAGACATTTCCACCATGTTTTATTAATTGTCTCGCTCTTTATTTTACTACAGGAAATATTCCTTTAGCAAAGAGGGAAGAGCGGGTCGCCATGTTGCAACACTCTGAATTCTGACATCTTGGACTTTTGTTTGTTTTGTAAAGCTTATTATCCCATCTGACTTTGGGCGAGGGTCATGGTGCAAATCAATGACAGGATACACGTAAACAAACATTTACCTTCCTACTCACACCTGTGGACAATTTAGAGTCTACTATTACCCTAACATGCAGGATGTGGGAGCAAATTGGAGTTCCTGGAACAACCCACACAAGCACGAAGAGATTTCACATCCTTGTCTGTGCAGGGTGTTTTCTTTTTTTGTGTAAACCATTTATCTTGCAGTAGAGTTTCAATAGAAACAGTAAATGAGTAGAGTGCACCAAAAAGAACATTCAAGCGTCTTTCACTTTTTAAAAATATCTGTTCTGGTCATTTAGTTGAAAATATATTTGAAGGGTTCTTGTATAAATTGCTAATCTTTGCTTTTTCACAGCAAGACTTTTTCATTAGTTTAAAGTCCCTTTATTAGAGCTATGACATTTGCTCATATTTTTTTAATTTAGCGGCTGTCAGTCAGCGTAGCATCTCAGGTTGAAAGGATGGTCTCCTAATCTGATGGTTCACAATCTTAACTCACCTTGTATGTGAACACATAAGAGCTACACCAATTAGTAACTTATCAATCGTGTTCTACATTAATCTTTTACTTTCATTTATTGGACCATATATGAGGTAGAACAGTGTTTCTTAACCATAGTTAGACAGCCTAAAATATCCGTTTCTCAACTGTGGTCCGTATGACATACTTGCCAACCTTGAGACCTTAAGTACAGTTTTTTAATTGAGCTGCTGCATTTTTTGGTTGGGTTGTTTATTTATTTTGAGTAACTTCTACATTTCAAAAAGGGGAGGAATGTAATAGAGTGATCTGTTTGTCTGTTGCCATCTCCTGGTGAATGCTGGCTATAGCGTACTGGGGTTACTTTTTGGTTGGCCAACGATTTACGTGGTGTTGCGCACCTGACGTCAAGTGTGTGAGTCTGTTCTGAAGTCTACAGTAAAGAGACGTACTTCATCACCTCACCTGGTTATTGCCTCCAACTCATTACAACAACATTGCTGTTTACGGCAGACGAACTGCTTTACGGTAGAATAAAACATGACTGCTGTTGTGTGTTGTTACCGCGCTGGGAGGACGTTAATGAAACTGCCTAACAATAAACCCACATAAGAAACCAAGAACTCGCCCTCGATCATTCTACAGTTATAACGTGTTTGGGCAGGCACGCTGTTTATATTGTGGGAAAGCGGACGTTAATACAGGCTGTTGACACGTCACTCAGGTCCGCATGGAGCTGGAGGGGGCGTGGCTTCCAGCTCCGCCTGAATTTCGGGAGATTTTCGGGAGAAAATTTGTCCCGGGAGGTTTTCGGGAGAGGCGCTGAATTTCGGGAGTCTCCCGGAAAATCCGGGAGGGTTGGCAAGTATGCCGTATGAGCTGCAAGGGTACTTAGTTGTAATGCACTTTTCCACCACTTGTGGCAGTAACGACAATATCAACCAGAAAAAAAATCAGGCGAAAGACAAGTAGAGACAGCAGGAGCAGCAACAGCAAAACTAACATCGTTGGTAACAACATAATTGGAGAATGCAGCCTGTTGTCAACCTGGAACACGTACCATTTTCAGGGCAGGCAACGTTTGATGCCATACAGAAAGGCATCACCGTGCTGCAGCTAAATGCTGCAGCTAAATGTGGAGGGCCTTACCAAGGCCCAAACCGTCACAATTGAGTAACTTCTACAGACATACAAAATCACCACAATCCTCCAAGAGACCCATGTAACCGACAGTTCTTGTCTAAAGATCCCTGGATACACATTGGCTTCACACACCAAGAGTGACATGCATGGGATTGCCACATTAATTAAAAAACAGCACTAAATGGAAAGCAATTGCAACGTGCCCGCCTGACTCCAGCCTGGAATGGGCAGCCACACAAATCTAAGGTGTAACTGTCATCAACATCTACAGGTACATTTTTGACCCACGCTGCATTTATGTCGGTGACTTGAACTGCCACAGCACTTCTTGGGAATATAACTTCCAATCCAGAAGGTGTCACTCTCGAGGAATGGCCATTAGCAACTGTTGTGCAACTCCTCTATGATCCAAGACAACCAGACAGCTTCCACTCTGGCAGGTGGAACACAACCTCAAACCCAGACCTCGCTTTCTTGAACCTGATTGGCCCATCACATCACCCTGGATCCTTTTCCCGTTACTGATAACCCCAGACAACCCTATCCAACCAGTGCTTACCAAACCAGTGAAGAGGTGGAATTTGACTAACTGTCAACAGCTCACCAATTTTGTGGACTCAGGCACCGACAATCTACCCGCACCAACCACTCTCAACCTGGATGGCGCCTACTCAGCACCTCATTAGGGCAGCCATGAGAGATGTCCCACGCCGTTTTCGTCATCGTTACATTCCCACAAGGGACAAGGAGTGTGATGAACACGACAACAATTTTCCTGCAGGCTGAACCTGGTGAAGAGGCAGCCAATAAAGCAACACTACTGACAGACAGCCGAGACAATAAATGTAGAGAAAGATGGGAAGAGACGGTGAGAGGAATTGACTTCACTCGGTCCAGAAGGAAGGCTTGGAAGATCTTTAACCACCTTACAGGTAGAAGCTCCAGACATTCTCAATGCCCAGTGACAGCCAACTCTATAGCTGCACAGCTCCTTGCAAATGGCTGCTTCAAAGATCACACCAGATCCATCAAGAAAGAAACAACCAGCCTTTGGCAAACACCAGGAGTTGATGGCCATATATCAGTACCATTCTCAGCTGAAGACCTCACTAACTTCATCACCCAACTAAAGAGTGGAAAGGCCCAAGGCCCTGACAACATCCAACCTGAGTTTCTTATACACAGCGGCCAGAAATGCCTGGACTGGCTCCAGGTGTTTACTCCTCCTGTCTCCTTCGTCAGTCGATACCCAAGATCTGAAAATTACAGCCGACCCAAAGAACCACCGTCCTATTTCACTACATTATCAACACAGAGCTGATAATGTTCCTACCAGCCTACAGGCCAAAGAGAAAGAGCTTAGGCATTTGAGGGAAGCCCTCAAAACATGTAGTTACCCCAACTGGTCATTTGTGAAAAGTGCTTCCAGTTCCAGAAATAACAAGAACAGAGTGAATGAGGAGGAAAAAAGTGACAGATGCAACAATATTGTCATTCCATATGCATCAGGTCTATCTGAGAAACTAATGTTTAACCAACACAACATGCCAGTACACTTCAAACCAGGCAACACCCTGAGACAGAGACTGGTGCATCCTAAAGACCGGACACCTCACACCCACAAAAACTATCTGGTGTATGCTATCCAGTGTAATGATGAATTGCACTGATTCATATATTGGGGAAACAAAACAACCACTAAGTCGGTGCCTGGCACACTCTTAGCTGTGTACTTGCACCTCAGGTAGAAACTACACTCCTTCGTGAACAAAAATGTACAGATTCTGGACAGGGAGGACGGATGGTACAAACGAGGAGCGAGGGAAGCCATCTATGTCAAGGTTGAAAAACCATCCCTGTACAGGGGAGGTGGTCTGCGACACCACTGGTTTCCCCACATACAACACTGTCCATTTAACCATTCCTAAAATACTCTGCAATTTAGCCTCCTACAAATAACAGGAGTTGGAAACATTCTGGTCACAGAAGGTGCCATTTGTTTACAACTGAATAGAATGCTTACGCGAGGGATTTCGACTATTTTGGACTAGTACTAGTCGATCCACAGCCATCGTTGTGCCACACAATACCTCAGTGCTAACAGGGGGAAATTAGACTTCAACGACTGTCGTTGGCTTTGACAGTTAGGATTGCTTATTGTTTTTCTCACTACGACAGGGCGAAACCATCCTTGCCCAGACACACCCTCCTGGTTTTTGGAGTATAAATATTTGGGGTTTTGACACCAGCTGCTGGACTAGATCTGACCAATCTAAGACTGTGAGCGTGAACTGATGAAGCCTATTTGGATGAGAGACGAAATGCCTTCTAAGACAAACCAAACAGTCCAGTTGGGATCAATTGAATGCCCTGAGATGACAATGACCTGGATGAATGAGAACATTCACTATTAAGGATCGCTGTACACCTGAGTGCAACATCCGGGTGCTGAGTGCATTCTCTGCCATGGTTAGTGTTAACACACTTGAACTTCTCAGCATAAAAGTGTGTAAATTGAGTCATCTGTATTTCTGTTATATTTTATTTTTCATATTACAACACCGACTACCATTCAAGGCACTTTAGTGTCTGTAGTTAATACACAATTATATTATTTTAATACAGTATTAGTGTGACTTGCAATACAGGTCTTGGTGTGTATTTTATAAACTGCATTAAACCCTCTTTAAGTATTAGAAATGTTTAAATCACAGTGATGAAAGTTCTAGGTATATTATTATTGTTCACAAAAATAGACTGCTGACCAGTTGGCTGCATGTATAATCTCATTGTTCTCCTATTGTAGTCCATCCAGTTGATTTACCTGAGTTAAAATCTTGGGATGCTTCATTTCCTGATCGATGCAAGGTAGGCGTACCAAAATAAGGCCACCATGTTGGCAAATAGCACTCGGAACTGAAAGCCAAACACACACAGCCAAGGTTGGCCACCGCAATGATGAGTGTGCGTAACGAGTAAAAAACATACCTGAAGAGGCACAAAGTTGATATTGATGAACTGGAAAGGTGTCCAAACTCTCCAGTTCATCTTCAGAGCGGTCCAGTAGCTTCTTCTGAACTTCTTCATAAAGTCATCCAATCCTTTTACCTGAGATTAAGACATATGCTTTTGGTTCATTATTTTCATACATTTTGCCCCTCATGCAATTTCATTTGAACAATTACTGTATCTAAAAAGGCATTGCATTATTTCTGAACAAAATAAGTCGGTCACATAAATATTAAATTAGAAGACATGTCGTACAGGTAGCCTCAACTTTTTATAACCAATACACAAATAGTCAATAATTTATGGAGAATAACTGTAGCAGAGATGCTTTTGTTGAAGGCAGCCAAGTTTTTCTACCTATCTTGCTCAAATGTTTACAAATGTGTGCTGATCAGTCCCCTAAAAGTGTGTACAAAGTTCCCCGTCATTCTGTCAACACGCAAAAGTTATGTCAGGTATTTTTTTTTTTTTTTAGAAAACATTGAGAGCCGTGTGAGCGATTTCAAGTGACTTTGACCTATGGGGTCAAACTTTGGGGTTCAGTTTCAGTGAATCATTTCTAAAGCACATTTAATAACAAACCCCGCTGACCAAAGTGCTGTGCAGACATAAAACAAATGAAAAGTACATTTAAACACAGCAGGGGGAATAAAATACTAGAATGGCAATCGTATTTACAAAAAAGTTACCACATCCATCCATCCATTTTCTACCGCTTATTCCTTTCGGGGTCGCGGGGGGTGCTGGAGCTTATCTCAGCTACTATCGGGCGGAAGGCGGGGTACACCCTGGACAAGTCGCCACCTCATCGCAGGGCCAACACAGATAGACAGACAACATTCACACTCACATTCACACACTAGGGCCAATTTACATAAAATAATAAAATATAGAAAGTAAAGAAAATAATAAATAACCCATACATGCTGCCAAACTGGATTTTAAAGCCAGGGGGGAAACATACTTTATGTTGCTTGGACTGTGTTTAAACTGGCTTGGGGACTGAGACGATCGGAATACATCCTCAGACTTCTTCTGTCCAGGTGAGATACATGATTTGTGATCTACTAAAAACATACAGGGAGCAAGGAAGCAGCAGACCACTCGATGATGTAAACATAGGGACACAAGCTAGTGATCACGGCGACGCTATAAATAGTTTGTCTGTGTTAGCACTTATAATAACAATATCACTAATACTTGGTTAATATTCAGGTCACGAAGTGTAAATGGAGTATTGTCTGTGTGTTTTGAATGGTTATCCGATTTTATGGGCAAAATAGAGGCGCTCCCATTGCCTCCGCTGTCAGCGGATTTTATTTACAAGTTAGAATGTCTTTCATAAAGATTGTGAACGATAGGCAACATTCCCCAAAAAGTACAGTTCCCCTTTAAAATTGTTTGCAGCAATTAGAGGCAAATAGCGCTGTCATGTCTGCGAAGAGGGTCCGTTTGACCAAATATCATATTATTTATATTTTATTTTTGTTTCAATATAGGAAATTGGTCCCTATCCATGTTTGGACATCATGCAGACATTTCTGCAGAGTAGTCATGGTTGTTACAGGCAGATACTGTATATTTGTCATCTGCAAAACATACATTGTGCTTTTTAAAAACAGAGCCCATAGGAAGCTTGTGGAAAGAAATGAGGACAGGCACCAAGATTGATCCCTGGGGTACACCTCAGTTGTGGACAAACACAAGAGTATTGGCAACTTTTTCCACTAAGGGTCGCACACAAAAAAAAATCAAAGCATACAGAGTCCATTTTGATATTTTTCATTATAAAAAACATTTTTTCCTTTAGGGTTCCCCTCAAGTTTGGTCGCAGGGACTAAAAAGGGTCTCGGTCATAAAAATGTTAATGTGAATATTTTTTATTGTGAGTTTTGTCAAAAACAACGCAGTTCTTATGGCAAAAACATGCATTATCCTCTCAAAAGTGGAATATTAGATGTGAAATAATTGGAGCCTTAAGTAGGTCAGTAATCCATAACATATTGATTTTAAGTCATTATTTTTTGAGCATTGACAGTTTGTAAAAAAAACTAAATCCCACTAAAATTATTGAGGGATCCAAAAGGGCCCCCACTCATAAGTGTTAAAAAAAGTTCATACATTCTTTTACTTTTTTACTTTCAACACTTAAGTCTTTAGATTAACTTCAGATCTATTCGTCGATTTTTTTGCAATTGTTTTTTATGGTTAAAAACACAAAATATGTAATATTTTCCCCAAATATTTGATGTGATGTAATTGGAGCCTTGAATAGGTCAATGATTTATAAAAACATTGATTTTAATTCATTATTATTTTTTGAGCAATAACAAAAGAAAAAGAAAAGAGAAATAGCCTGCATGGCGGCTTTGTGTCATTAATCAACATTGCAACTATGTCTCGTTACATTTATCCTGTTTGCTCATTTATTCCACTTTATATTTTTTTTTAAAAGTATTTTTAGAAGGTGCCACGGGCCGTTAAAAATTAGTTGCGGGCTGCAAATGGCCCCTGGGGCACACTTTGGACACCACTGGTCTAGGCTTACAGAAAAAACACAGATAGGACTGGAACCATTTTAGGGTTGTACTCTTAAGACCCACACATGTCTCCAGGCCAATTCAATGAATGTTATGTTAAAATGCTAAATAAAGACGCCACCAAGTAGTGCATATTTGATCAAATATACACTAAAGAGGCGTAGTTTATGACAGATTAGAATTTAGTCCACAACAGTTCAGGACTGTGATGGCATATGTGCTAAACACTACACCACCGTGCTCCCCTGTTATGTTTCCCACTCTTTACAATTAAGTTGTAACGGTGAATAAAATGTGGTGCTGTTAAAAATAAAACATTTACCACAGAGGTTTTCAGAATCAAAGTGAGACAGCAGTCAGTGTGGTAGGTACCCACCTCAAGGATGTTCATTACGAAGAAGAAAAGCAGCAGGAAGCCAGGGGCAAAAACAAGGCGATCCAAAAGCAGACGTTTGAGCACACAGTACGGATCTGTACTTGGCATCCACACCTCCATCAGCTGGTAAAAGTAATGGCTGACTGGTCCTGTAATGAACAAACTGGAACAACACAAAACCGTGTGAGAGACCAGCACAAGAGAGACTTCAATTCTTGAATAATTTGTTCAGCTATGGATTGGGTCGTTAAAAAGTCTCACTAGAGATGTGACGTTTCTTGAACATAGAGTCTTTTAGACGGCTCTTTCAAGTGAACGATTCCCAGTTGTGAACTGTTTTTTTATGCACATAAAAATTGAGCATTGGCAATTACCTCCTCTGAACATGTGTGCCACCCGACTGGCAACAAGACTGGAAAATGAGTCAGAGTAAATATAAAAATACTGTGTGTGTGTGTGTGTGTTCTTTGATATTTTACGATAATGTGTTAATAATTTCACACATAAGTCGCACCCCCGGTCAAACTATTAAAAAAAACTGCGACTTACAGTCTGAAAAAAATACAGTATATATATATATATATATATATATATATATATATACTGTATTTTTCGGACTATAAGTCGCAGTTTTTTTCATAGTTTGGCCGGGGGTGCGACTTATACTCAGGAGCGACTTATGTGTGAAATTATTAACACATTACCGTAAAATATCAAATAATATTATTTAGCTCAATCACGTAAGAGACTAGACGTATAAGATTTCATGGGATTTAGCGATTAGGAGTGACAGATTGTTTGGTAAACGTATAGCATGTTCTATATGTCATAGTTATTTGAATGACTCTTAATAATATGTTACGTTAACATACCAGGCACGTTCTCAGTTGGTTATTTATGAGTCATATAACGTACACTTATTCAGCCTGTTGTTCACTATTCTTTATTTATTTTAAATTGCCTTTCAAATGTCTGTTCTTGGTGTTGGGTTTTATCAAATAAATTTCCCCAAAAATGCGACTTATACTCCAGTGCGACTTATACATGTTTTTTTCCTTCTTTATTATGCATTTTCGGCCGGTGCGACTTATACTCCGGAGCGACTTATACTCTGAAAAATACGGTGTATATATATATATATATATATATATATACACATACATACATACATACATATGCACACATATATATATATATATATATATATATACACATCATATATATATATATATATACACATCATATATATATATATATACATACATATATACACACGCACACATATATATATATATATATATATATATATATATATATATATATATATACATACATACATATATACACACGCACACATATATATATATATATATATATATATATATATACACACATCATATATATATATATATATATATGTATATACACACACACACACACACACACACATATATATATATACACATCATATATATATATACATATACACACACATATATATACACATCATATATATATATATATATATATACACACACACACACATACAGGTAAAAGCCAGTAAATTAGAATATTTTGAAAAACTTGATTAATTTCAGTAATTGCATTCAAAAGGTGTAACTTGTACATTATATTTATTCATTGCACACAGACTGATGCATTCAAATGTTTATTTCATTTAATTTTGATGATTTGAAGTGGCAACAAATGAAAATCCAAAATTCCGTGTGTCACAAAATTAGAATATTACTTAAGGCTAATACAAAAAAGGGATTTTTAGAAATGTTGGCCAACTGAAAAGTATGAAAATGAAAAATATGAGCATGTACAATACTCAATACTTGGTTGGAGCTCCTTTTGCCTCAATTACTGCGTTAATGCGGCGTGGCATGGAGTCGATGAGTTTCTGGCACTGCTCAGGTGTTATGAGAGCCCAGGTTGCTCTGATAGTGGCCTTCAACTCTTCTGCGTTTTTGGGTCTGGCATTCTGCATCTTCCTTTTCACAATACCCCACAGATTTTCTATGGGGCTAAGGTCAGGGGAGTTGGCGGGCCAATTTAGAACAGAAATACCATGGTCCGTAAACCACGCACGGGTAGATTTTGCGCTGTGTGCAGGCGCCAAGTCCTGTTGGAACTTGAAATCTCCATCTCCATAGAGCAGGTCAGCAGCAGGAAGCATGAAGTGCTCTAAAACTTGCTGGTAGACGGCTGCGTTGACCCTGGATCTCAGGAAACAGAGTGGACCGACACCAGCAGATGACATGGCACCCCAAACCATCACTGATGGTGGAAACTTTACACTAGACTTCAGGCAACGTGGATCCTGTGCCTCTCCTGTCTTCCTCCAGACTCTGGGACCTCGATTTCCAAAGGAAATGCAAAATTTGCATGGTTGGGTGATGGTTTGGGTGTGTGGGCGCTGGAGCCTATCTCAGCTACAACCGGGCGGAAGGCGGGGTACACCCTGGACAAGTCGCCACCTCATCGCAGGGCCAACACAGATAGACAGACAACATTCACACTCACATCCACACACTAGGGCCAATTTAGTGTTGCCAATCAACCTATCCCCAATATATATACTTTATTTTTTACTTTTAAAAATGTGTTTTCATTTGAATTCACTTTTTGGGTTGATTACTCTAACGCAGGGGTAGGGAACCTATGGCTCTAGAGCCAGATGTGGCTCTTTTGATGAGTGCATCTGGCTCTCAGATAAATCTTAGCTGACATTGCTTAACACGGTAAGTAATGAATAATTCAGCTGGTAATCACAGTGTTAAAAATTACGTTCAAAACATAAAACATTCTCATGCATTTTTATCCATCCATCCGTTTCCACCGCACCTGTTCAAGAAGTCACATTAATGGTAAGAAGTATTTTAATTATTATTGGTTAGCTTCAGAATAACAATGTTATTAAAAAGAATAAGAGACTTGTTATACTCAAAAAATGTTGGTCTTACTTAAAAATGCACGCATTTAGTTGTATTCAGTGTTAAAAAAAATATTATATGGTTCTCACGGAAATACATTTTAAAATATTTGGCTTTCATGGCTCTCTCAGCCAAAAAGGTTCCCGACCCCTGCTCTAACGCGTAATAGTTTAAGCCTACACACGGGTCGTAGTTAAGGTGTACACACACCAGGTATGGGTTATACTTGTATAGCGCTTTTCTACCTTCAAGGTACTCAAAGCGCTTTGACACTATTTCCACATTCACCCATTCACACACACATTCACACACTGATGGCGGGAGCTGGTATGGTCGTATAATTTTGTACTCACATTTTATTTATACTTTGTATACCTAGTAATGCATTTTATTCTTACTAATAATTAGTGTATTTTTTTTTTCTCTTTAGGTAAAATGCTAAAAAAAAAAAATTAGGTGAGGGAAAATTCTAACTAGTGATGTCACTGCCAAAGCATGGAACTATGACACCGCTTTACGGAATGTTTACATTGAAAAACACAACAAAAAATAAAATTAGAATCAATACTTGCGAATAATATCTACCAATAGAGTAATATTCGTGTAAATTCTGATATACATATTTGTGATTATTTCCTTGATTAAAAAAACTGTTAAAACTAATTATAATAACAGGCCAGTCTTTTGAACGGCTCTTCATGATCCGGCTCCCTTTGAAGAGTCATAACTCCCATCTGTAAAAACTCACCCATAAATGGCATAGCGTGCAGCTCCTGCCGTGTCTATCTCTTGGACTACTTCATCATCTTTGGACTTTTTTCTTGCCTCCACAATCTGAGAAAGAAGATTTCCCAAGGCTGAGAGGATGCCACTAAAAAAGAAATAACAAGGACAAACATTGAAGTGTACAACTTGTTCAATACACAAACAACACATGGATCAACTATTTCAACACAAGCAGAGATCATTCATGAGTGACATTAGCTGCGAAGTACAAGCAAAACAAACATGCCAAAGTCCACTACGACAAACCTTGTTATTGATTTAGTCAGAATGGGATATTTCTTCAGAAGAAATAGATACTGTTGAAGCAATCTAAAGTGAAAGGACGCATCCCGCAACGGCAAACTATTAACAGTCATAATTGCAACTTCCTCACAAACACAGCTGTCACTACCCGGTCGGTAGCGAAAAACCAGATCAGTTCACGCATGCGCGAAAATACGTCATTTCCTGTCAACTTATTTTACAGCAGTTCGTCACCGTTATTCATTTTTTTTTAACTCTTTATTTCATTAAAATAGATCACATACAGAACAACAAAGCAAACGCTTTTAAGCGTACAGTATTTATTTTTAAACCGTACTGATACTTTACATTTATTTTGGAATAGAGATTGGAGGTTGGCTGAAAGGCAAAGTGTCCACATAAAATACATTTGGTATATTTATGAAAGATAAATGAGTATCAATATTATGTTGCAAGTTTGTCATGCATAAAAGTCGATTTCTTAAAGTAAAACCCATATTCTCCCTTTGTATTAATTATTTTAGATTATTTATACACCCTTGGAAAATGGTAAAAATAAAAAATAGGAAAAATGTGTATTGGGGGAATTTAGGTTGTTTTGTTTGTATAAGTATGTTGACTGGGGATTTTTGAAAATATTGAAATGAATTGGAATTGTGACTATTAGAGATGCGTGGTTTGCGGACACAACCGCGGAGTCCGCGGATTATCCGCGTGTCGGGCGGTTGAAATAAAACATTTTTAGATTTTATCCGCGGGTCGGGTCGGGCGGTTGAAACAAAAAAAAATTAGATTTTAAATAGATTCAGGCGGGTGGCAGTTAAACCAATTCGGAAATATATATAAATAGTTAAATGTTGTTACCCACATACGGAAAAACGAGCAGGCACCTGCAGCATATGCCACAACAGAAGAAGAAAAAAAAAAAGAGATGGCAACGCCGGCAGCAAACGTGGTACGCGACAAACTAAAAAAGGGAATACTAAAGACCAGGGGGAAAAAAGGCCAGAAAAGTTCAGCGTGGACTCGTTTTTATGAGGTTGTAAATCAGGATGATAGTAATGCTGGCTACGTGATTTGCAAGAGCTGCGACGCTGTTTATGTCTACGACAGTCACAAAACCGGGACATCTAACATGGTGCATCACATTTGTGCAAAACCCCGAACCTCCACAAACACCCTGAGCATGAGCAGTTTCGTTCGCCGTGATCCCAGAAGAGTGCCACAGGATGTTAAAACAAGATAGAACGCAGCTGCCTGCAGCAGTTTGAGTGGCGCGAGCGCGCTTGGAGGTGCGCTCAGCGCGGCTCCCAGATGATTGCGCACTGGTGTGCGTCTGGGCCGTGACAGCGTGGCACGCATTGAATGTCTCTGCTACATTGGATCAGTCTCCTTTCTTTAACAGGCAAAAGCTTTATAACCTCACTAATGCCTTGCATCGTCTATATTAGATATATAACAACGGGCAGGTGGCGGATGGCGGGCGGGTGCGGTTTTGATTAGTTAGTTCGGGTGGATGGCGGATGGTTGACGACTTTTGTGATGCGGTTGCGGATGAAATAATTGCCTATCCGCGCATCTCTAGTGACTATATATTGTTCATGTGTTCAATTTAAAATAAATACAAACCTTTACTTAAATGTGTATCTGCAACCTAACAACAAATAGACTATTACATTGTCAGTATTGTGAATTGATGTATTTGATGTAAATAAAGTGGTACCATCCAAACTTTCCCGGTTGATTACGTTATTGCTCATACCGGAAATCACTTTTTTTACTTCAACATTAATATGATACTGAACTAACACCAACCGGAAGTATTAAACATTATTCTGTTGCAAGCTACATTTTTCATACATCAAAGTATATTTAAAAAAAAAAAAAAGGGATTCATTACTTTAAATTACTAATTTAATCTTGGAAAATCCATCCATCCATCCATTTTCTACTAAAATGTCACCAAAAAATAGTAAAGCCTTTAAATAATGTTTTGGATATATTTAATTTGTTATAGATAAGCCCATTTTATTAAATGTTATTTTTATCTCTTCGTTGTCTTGTCTCTCATTTTAACTTTTACTTCCTTTAACATGTTTTGTTTGTATTTAACTCTTTATATTAACATTGCTGAACCTGTTGTAAAATATTGAAAACAATGAATTTTATTGAACGTGTCTTTAATTTGTTTGAACATTGTACATATACCGTTTGTGTGTTCAATTAAAAAATGTAAAAAAAAAAAAACACCAACCGGAAAAGTACGCGTTTTGTTTGTGCTGTACTTTGGACAAAAATATAATCATGATTTTTTATTTATTGTTAAGTATTTCAGGATAATTAACAATGGTGAAAAAAATAACTTTACAGCAAGATCAGGGGTGTCCAGAATGCAGCTTAAATAAATACTACTGGTATTACAAAAAAAACAACCCAATTGAATAAACATATGCATATTGTTTGTTTTCTATTTAAATTTTTTTTATATTGTATTGATTTTGAAAGTGAAAAATATAAAAAAAAATAGCCCCACATCTTTTGATACCCCTGAGCCTGATAAATGAAAACATATTGTATAAACCATTTTAGTTTATGTCCTGCTGCATTAATAAACATCTGTCCAAATATGCAAGTCGTATCTAATTCTGATGACTATTGACAGATAAATCACGTCAAAGTTTTTTGATAATAAAACCAACACCACATGATCTCTTCTCCTGGTTAGAATTTGTGTACCAACTAGAGGTTTTCTCTCATGACTTGCTTTGGTTTGGTTTTACTTGACGCTTACGTTGACTGAGCAAATAAAGTGATAACAAATCAGTGAAAGGTTTAATGTATACAAAAGACCACATAATAGATATTTACAACACTGACACTACAAAGAACAGGAAATAAAAACTAAACGCATCATAGCAGCATGCAACGAAATAACTTTGCCACATAGCATAAAAGTGTTATAGTGTAACTTGGAAAGGAGAAAAAGCTTATAGAGGATTTTTTACGAGTGTTTGACGTGTGGTTAAATCAAGACGATGCGTTTAAAGTGCCTTCCAGTCGACTGGTGACTTTCCAGATTTCTCCAGCAGATCGTTGGCCTTTGAGAAATGTTTGCAGCCAAAGAATCCTCGATGGGCCGACAGAGGAGAAGGATGCACCGTCTGCAGGATGTGGTGACGTTTCTATGGTGACCGGGACCATCGTTATTTAATAAAACAATGTAGCGTGAAAATGCACCAATGTACGGTTGATTATACGCTTACTCTGTTAATGGTGGCTCCCTTTTTCTGAGCGTAGGCCCCCCACAGGATGAAGACCAGGCCCTCCTGGTTGTTGCTGAGCCACTGTACCACCGCGTCAGTGAACGTCTCCCAGCCTTTGTCTTTGTGAGAGTTGGCCTGGTGGGCTCGTACGGTCAGCACGGCGTTGAGCAACAACACGCCTATTGGGTTACAGATGAATATTTTATAGTGCTATGTGGTGATCAGGGGCGTATTTAGTCTTTTGGGGACCCCAAGCCAAAATCAGTCATTGGGACCTCCATATAACAAAAACCTCACGATTTGAAACTACCATGACAACTGCACATTAGGGCTTGGCAACATTTTTACAGAGATCATTATTTTTCTAGTGTAGTTGGACCTGACGTGCAGCGCTATTATTGTGAAATGTGTGACTGGTGGGAAAAAGACAGATAATAACGGTGATCACGTTTGAACGAGATGAGACTGTTGACTTTAAGAAAAAAATTCTTACCTGCCGAGCTTGCCTACACCTTACCAGACCCTCGGTTACGATAGGTTACCATTTTGAACACATTAAAACTCACATTATGTGATGAAACACGTTGCTTTCCACTGGCACTGCAGAGATGAGATCCATTAAAACAGTGGTCCCCAACCTTTTGTAACTGCAGACCGGTCAACGCTTGATAATTTGTTCCACGGACCGGTGGTGGGGGGGCTGGGGGTATGGTATATATTTTATTTTTGTTTGTCATAAAAAGTATAATCATGTGTGCTTACGGACTGTATCCCTGCTGACTGTATTGATATATAATGTAGGAACCAGAATATTAATAACAGAAAGAAACAACCCTTTTGTGTGAATGAGTGAGGGAGGTTTTTTGGGTTGGTGCACTAATTGTAAGTGTATCTTGTGTTTTTTATGTTGATTTAATTAAAAAAATACAAAATTTAAAAAAAAAAAGTATTTTTATTTGTTTTAATTTCTTGTGCGGCCCGGTACCAATCAATCCACGGACTGGTACCCGCGGCCCGGTGGTTGGGGACCACTGCATTAAAAGACTGGCTTTTATTTATTTAGTAATTAATTTTATCAAGGAAACAATCACTTGTTGCAGTAATAACATACCATCTGATCATAATATTTCACCAATTTAGACTATTGGTGAGAATTATTTAGAAAACATTGAATATAATTCTTTCATTTTTCTTTTTTTTACCATAAATATTCCACACGGTGGTGCAATTTCCGCATTCTTTAACAGTGACGTCACTATTTTAGTTTTTGTGTATTTTGGATCCCCATAAGCCCCCGAAAATTTGAAATCAAACCACAGAAGCATGGTGCAGATTTTTTATAAAACAATCTTGCCTTCTTTCAAACCTGCTCCATAGAGCCGCTTGGAATTTGAGACTTCAGTGACGTATTTTGCCTTAGCTACGTCAGCAGATGTCTCCATATATGGTAGAGGGTTACCCGAAGAGCTTTGCGCAAGTCTGACATTTTTATTCAGTTGTTGTAATCCAAAGTTGTAGTCAACAAGTTCCTTCTTACCTCTATCCTCTTGTTGTGGGGCAGACTGGCTCATACATGCACATGCATCCTCCGCTGTTGCCATTTCTAATGAACAGTAGCGTAAAGTTCTAACTTATATCTGTCAGTAGATTTGTTATGGAAGCGCTAAAACTACAACATGGCTGACGGGGTGGAGACGCAGTTTAATGGGAATTGGCCTGAAGGGGGACTTGGGCATGTAAATAAGACCGCCCACAAAACGGCGCATTCTGAAGGGAAAGCAGCTTGAAGACTGTCTGTAAAACCGACCAAAGAACCACCATTACATGTTATGTAGATCAGGGGTTCCTAACCTTTTTGACCTCGGGGCACAACTTTTCCACTCGGGGCCCACTCAAATATTAACTCTGAATTAGTAATATTACTTTTGATTTTAATCACATTCAATAATTATATCTAACCGTCTTACAGTTTAACAGGACAAACCTTGTCAAATTATATAAAAATATGTGTTAAGCACAAAGATTATTATTAAGGCCTAGGTCAGACTGAATACAAAAATAAATACTAATCAAATATACTGCATAAAAAGTGAAGAAAAATAAATGTACATACAATTATACAGTGCTGAAATAACTTGGAATTAAATACATAATAAATCATGTTTCTTAAATAAACTGTCAATAAAATTGGAGTGCAAATGAAAATACAGCTTCACCACTTTAGTCATAATTTTTGCGCTTAAGAAACTTCTCTGGTTTTTTTGGTTGTTTGATGTCATTACTGCTACATGTGGTGGAAAAGTGTATTACAACTGAGTACCGATGGCGGCCCATGCGGACCATAACTGAGAAACATATTTTTTGGTGGCCCTTTAGTGGGCGCTCGTGGCCTAACAATGGTTAAGAAACACTGGTGCAAACCATAAAGAAGTGTTTTAAATGTAGAAGAAAAAAAAGACCCCTTTAAAAAAAATCATTGCTGTCTTAATTGGAATCTCTTCGTCTACGCTCCACTTAGGTAATGCCGCTTCATCTTTATAAAAACCTATCATATCAACAAGTTTGTTTAAACGGTCTTCTGGAATCAAGTCTGCACATGTGCAGTTGCATGGAATTGTGTGACAAGGGCGAAAATTAGCATGATTGATTAAGCATTTTGTTGTATTTAGAAGGGTACGAATTAAGGCAAAAAAAATTACAATTGTTCTCCAAAAAGAGAAAACTATTGTTTTTTTATGAGACGTTTAGTGTTTGCCTAATAGTTTTAGTCCAATCCCCAGTCGTGAGGATTATTTAGTCTTCTAGATTTCATTTTAAAACCCACCTTGTTTGGCCCAGCAGGTCAGATCTCCATGTCCAGGATGCTGGAAACCTTCAATGTCACTCACCAGCTCTTTGTAGATGTTCTCCAAACTGGAAATAGACACACACATGTTTATGGTGATTCCAGGTAAAGAGAAGCAGATTGCTGTCATAGGTTAGTACCTGGGCGGGGGAGGCACGGGTCTTTTGACACTGAAACACAACCCATGGGCTTGGTTTGGACCATGGTACGGGTCCTGACCAAGGATCACTACTTTAACCTGGAAAGAGAAAAAAAAAATAGTGAGACAACGGGATCTGTAATAAATAACGCCTCACTAGTTCTCAGCTCAGCACGCATCAAAATATTCCTTTTTGATGTTTGTCAGGCTTTATGGGACTGCTTCACAACACTTTCTAAATCATGTGAGGGTGTTGCAAAAATAACATGTGAAGAGAAGAATAAACACAATATCATTGTCACTTGTTAGCGAAGTAAAAGTACCTCAACTTACGAGCTTAACTGACTCTGAGATGGAGTTCTTATCTCAAAACAATGTTGCCCCCTGAAATCAATTGTAAAGCGTGGGATGCAGTGGTGTAAAGCACGTCGCCACTGGACTCTAGCGCAGTGGAGACGCGTTCTCTGGAATGATGAATCACGTTTTTCCATCTGGCAATCTGATGGATGAGTCTGGCTTGGCCCCTTGGTTCCAGTAAAAGGAACATTGAATGCTCCAGTATACCAAAACATTTTGGAAAATTCCATGGGATGGCACTTCAAGTTCATATTTGAGTAAAGGCAGGTGGCCAAATACTTTTGGCAATATAGTGTATGTGCATATGTATGTATGTTTGCACAGTCAGTGCTCATTAAAAATATATGATTAAAAAAAAATGCGACTCACATCACGAACGTCACACATCTGAGTCCAAGTGAAAACCTGTTCAGGAGGAGGGTAAACTGTGTGACGCTTCCTCTCATCATCAACAAACCGCATCAACTGTAGGGAAGAAAAGAGTCAGAAACACTCAGTGGTCCTCAATTCTTTCCTGTCACACTCACCTTAAGGGACAAAAATGCCCCCTCGCACCGATTAAAACATTGAGAACTTAATAATGTTTACTTATCTATTTGTACAAATTAAACCACTGGATGAGCGCATTGCAACCAAATTTTGCATACAATAACTTGACAGCTCATCACATCATTTGATAACAATAAAACTTTCTAATCTATTCTAATATCAAAATAGATGAATACAATTAGCTGTGATAACATCTGCAACACCAAAAACAATTTCCAAGTAAAATTTTTAAACTTGATCTGCAACATTTAAAAATGGTCAGCCTGTTGATTAGTTAGAACACTGCTGTCACCGAGCTGGTGGATTTTGTATTGTTATGCATGAATTAAAAAAAACAAAACATACAGATAATACAAAGAGTTCCCTTGCCTCTTTTAGTGAAATTTTAAGATGGTACAAATAAAAATAACCACATATTCAACCGAGGAGATAGCATTTGGAATGTTTCAGCTACTTACCTTGTTCATTTTTGCGTACCAAACCATAAGTGTGAATGCAGCCTAGTTAAACTTTAAAGGGGAACCGCATCTTGGGGGGAATTGTGCCTATCATTCACAATCCTTATGTAAGACCAGAATGTGTTCCGTTTTTTTTAATACCGTACATTCTATCTTGTAAAATACAGCAAGTACGGGGTGGCTAACAATGCAGCAATTTTATTGCGCGCATAAAGCCGTCTAAAAACATCCAAAAACGCCAAATACTCAATTTACATCTCGTGACCTGAATATTAACCAAGTTTTAGTGATACTGGTATTTAAAGTGCTTACGCAGACAAACGATTTTTAGCGACACCAGGATCACACAGAGCTAACTAGCTTATGCAGCTATTGACATACTAAGCTGCTGCATCGCTTCGGAGTTGGCGAAAGTTCATTCTAGATGATGAATCATGGCGTTCACTTGAATGGAAGGTTGGTCAACTTTGACATTCAACAAACTCGCAAATGGTAGGAAAGACCCCGAAAAGACGTTTGCTTTTTTTTTAACCTTTGTGAGGATTATGTATAATTCTTTATCCAAACGGGAAGACAAACAGCCCATTAGTCAGCATCCCAGGGAGAGCAGACATTGTACAGTAAGTGATTGTTTTATTATGTTTGTAGTTTGTATTTATTGTTGTTTATTTATTTAGGATGACTAAAAGTTATTTATCTTCCAATTACAGTACAATGATAAAAGTTCTACAGTCATGGTAAATATGTTTACATATATCCTTTTAAACGGTTACTTGCATTATTATTATGTATTCTAAATTACATTTCATCATAATCACTGTGTAGTTTTTATCAGTTATTTATTCCGTTTAAGAGCATGATGTAGACCAGGGATGTCAAAGTCATTTTAGATCGGGGGCCACATGGAGAAAAACCTACTCCCAAGTGGGCCGGACTAGAAAAATCACGGCACGATAATTAAACAATAAAGACAATATCAGATTGTTTTCTTTGTTTAAAAATAGAACAAGCACATTCTGAAAATGTACAAATCATAATGTTTTTCGGGTTTTTTTACATTTAGATGTTGCGGTTAATAGTATTCTACCTTTATTCGTCGTTATTTATACTTTCTATATAAATTATGTGATATTATTCATCAGTCAACTCATTGGTGTTAATTTTCAATCTATCAAGATAAAAAAAATAACATCAAAATCAAATTACAGGATGTTATTTATGTAGTTTGATCATTTTCCTCGACTGGTGCACTAACATGTGTTTTGTTTTTGTTTTTTTTACTATGTAGCATCATCTACAAATAATTGCTATTGCGGCATCTAGTGGACACATTTAGAACAGCAGTTTCTTTCATTCAAACATTTCGGCTCATTGTTATACTTAAACTCATCCCGCGGGCCTGATAAAACCTTACGTTTGAACCCTTGATGTAGACAAAAGCTCACAGTCGGTCTGCATATAACCAAATATTTTTTAAAGGAGATTGTTGCATTTTGTTTTCATGTGTGACCCCTTGAGACAAGAATATGTTGAATGACAGTCTAAAAGTAACATGTCTTTCTTCACTCGTTATTTTTGCAGTTTTATGCATTTTAAGTATAAATCGGGAATCAAATCGCAATTGCAATTTTGGAGACAAAAATCGCAATTTTTATTTTTTTAATCGTGCAGCCCTATTCAGCACTTTGCAATACTGCTACTGTGCTACATGATGTTTAGTAGACCTGAGAATCTTTGGCCACCTCACGATTCGATTACGATTCAGGAGCTACGATTCGATTAAAAAAAATCGATTGATGCATCTTTAAATTTATATATATTCATGCAATTTTACATTTATTTTCATTTCACTAAATAAGTGTTTATTGCTTGCAATTTTTGAAAACAGTGCATTTGTAATAAGAAATTCTCATCACATTTATTAAATCAATGGACGTGTGTGCAAAACTGGAACATAAGTGCCCTATAATAAAAGGAGCTGGTCGGATCTCTCAAGGCGGTGGCTCGCTGCAGTCAACCAAATTTTAGAACTGTCTGCATTACTTTATTTACAATAAATAAATCGATTAACAACTATTGCCGTTTACTAATCAATTTTATAATCATCCATATCCGAATTGCGATTAATCTAAAAATCTATTATTTCCCCCCACCTCTAATTTTAGTGTTTTACTAAAGCTGAATCTGTTTAGCACACAGCTTCTAAAACTTGGACCTCATCCTCCGTATATTCAGGCTCAAAAAATACAAGATCCTGGATCATCATTTGTCCCAAAGTAGTTTTTGTTGTCTCTCAAAGTCTGCCATGAGTAGTTGCGCTGTTGTTGTAGGAAAAGCAAACCGTGATGAGTCTGAAATTAACGCACCGCTGTATGCTTAAAATACGTAAATATGACATGTTATTATAAATGTGCCTGGTACTAAATGTAACATATAGTGTGTATGTAAACAGTAACACTGCTGTGCGTGTATATAAAAGGTTGATGGAGGTTTTTGGATGTTTTTAGAGGACCTTATAGGCAGAATTTAGCAAATCCCACTATTATTAGCTTCTGCTAGGTTTATTTACGAGTTAGAATGCATACAAAATAAAAACAAATGGAACAAAAATTAATCTGTTTGGCTACAATTAGAGATGTCTGATAATATCGGACTACCGATATTATCGGCCGATAAATGCTTTAAAATGTAATATCGTAAATTATCTGTATCGGTTTCAAAATTATCGGTATCGGTTTCAAAAAGTACAATTTATGACTTGACGCTGTGTACACGGTGAAGTACAGAGCGCCAATAAACCTTAAAGGCACTGCCTTTGCGTGCCGGCCCAGTCACATAATATCTTTGGCTTTACACACACACACAAGTGAATGCAAGCATACTTGGTCAACAGCCATACAGGTCACACTGAGGGTGGCCGTATACACAACTTTAACACTGTTACAAATATGCGCCACACTGTGAACCCACACCAAACAAGAATGACAAACACATTTCGGGAGAACATCCGCACCGTAACACAACAGAACAAATACCCAGAACCCCTTGCAGCACTAACTCTTCCGGTACGCTACAATATACACCCCCGCTAGCCCCCCTCCCTCCCCCTACCCCGCCCACCTCAACCTCCTCATGCTCTCTCAGGGAGAGCATGTCCCAAATTCCAAGCTGCTGTTTTGAGGCATGTTAAAAAAAAGAATGCACTTTGTGACTTCAATAATAAATATGGCAGTGCCATGTTGGCATTTTTTTTCTCCATAACTTGAGTTGATTTATTTTGGAAAACCTTGTTACATTGTTTAATGCATCCAGCGGGGCATCACAACACAATTAGACATAAAAATGTGTTAATTCCACGACTGTATATATCGGTATCGGTTGATATCGGAATCGGTAATTAAGAGTTGGACGATATCGGAATATTGGATATCGGCAAAAAAGCCATTATCGGACATCTCTAGCCTCAATACTCAGCAATATGTTTGGAGGAGAAAAAATTGGGCCTTTAATCCCAGGAACACCATCCCTACCGTCAAGCATGGTGGTGGTAGTATTATGCTCTGGGCCTGTTTTTCTGCCAATGGAACTGGTGCTTTACAGAGAGTAAATGGGACAATGAAAAAGGAGGATTACCTCCAAATTCTTCAGGACAACCTAAAATCATCAGCCCAGAGGTTGGATCTTGCGCGCAGTTGGGTGTTCCAACAGGACAATGACCCCAAACACACATCAAAAGTGGTAAAGGAATGGCTAAATCAGGCTAGAATTAAGGTTTTAGAATGGCCTTCCCAAAATCCTGACTTAAACGCATGGACAATGCTGAAGAAACAAGTCTATGTCAGAAAACCAACAAATTTAGCTGAACTGCACCAAATTTGTAAGAGGAGTGGTCAAAAATTCAACCAGAAGCTTGTGGATGGCTACCAAAAGTGCCTTATTGCAGTGAAACTTGCCAAGGGACATGTAACCAAATATTAACATTGCTGTATATATACTTTTGACCCAGCAGATTTGGTCACATAATAAATTCATAAAAGAACCAAACTTCATGAATGTTTTTGGTGACATACAAGTATGTGCTCCAATCACTTTGTCACAAAAAAATAACAGCAGTAGAAATTATTGGAAGCACATAAGGATTGTGAAAGGCACAATTAAAAAAAAAAGTGCAGTTCCCCTTTAAGAGTGGTGCACTTAAAAATGCACTATCAATACAAATCAATTAAAAGAGTTGTGCACTAGCTAACTGTGCACTCACCTGTTTGAAATAAGGTTTTGCAAACTCAGCAGCGAGTGCCTTTTGCCAACTTTCTCCAACCCCAGCAGGAACGTGACCGGAAGTGAGCTTCTCCAGCGCCGCCTTCTTGTTACGGGCGATGGTGTCCTGCTGCGCCTGAGTTAGAGGCGCCGGTGGCGGGCTGGAGGGCTCCGGCTCGACCTCCGAGGACTTCCTCTTCTCCTGCACGATTTCGGTACATTGTGCGCAAAACAGAGCAGGTAAGAAACGAGCTGCCTGGGGCGGAATTAGCTGACGAAAGTGAAAAGGGCGCAGCGCAAACATGGCCACACGCTCTATTTAACGGTCCTGAACAGACTTGTGGTTTTGAATGTAGCCTGCTTGTCGCCCAGAAGCACACGGCTGGTGATAGTTAACTAATAACGTGACATATTAGAATGGTGCTAGTTTACTATCAATAACTTTATATGTTAGCATAAACCTGCTAAATAATGTCAGCTAGCAAAGCATAATGGCGTGTATAAATGACGCTCACCGAATGTTTCGCGTCCTCCTCTTCATTGAGTTTTTTACAAACCTTCTTGTTGGAGACCGGTGAAAAGAATGAATTAATGGTTTTCTGTCCAATCATTTTATGGATTCTACGACGAGTGTCCGGTTGTTAAAAGTTCTATTAACAGTGGAGAGTTCTGAAGACCCTTACACACCGAAAGGATTTCGCGCCAACACTGAAGTGACGTCACAGACTATGCCAATGAGCGGTGAGACCTTCAAGACCGACCACGTTCACTGGTGTTTTTTTGACAGCCTCGCTGGCTGTGTTGCTGTAGGCATTTTGTTGCATAAAAAATAAAACATGGGCATGCCTTGTGTTAAATTAAATATACACATTTTTTAAATGTATAGGTGAAATATTAATCAACAGGGTTCAACAAACAAATGATTGAGTATTGTAAATACATTTCTAAACAAAGCGGAAATCACATGCTAATTGTGGGCCAAGATTTTTGTACTTGAAAAAAATCAACATAGAAACTGAAAAATAAAGTTCTGATGTTGAGTTTTTGAAAATACATCAGTGATTCTCAAACCGTGATACCCGTACCAGGCTCCATCTAGTAGTACGCCAAATATATATAATAGTGTCCTGGGCATGACGTTAAAGTGCATCCGGCAGTGGAGGCTCCTCTATGGGGTCTTGGGGCACTAGGAGGTTAACCCCTTTACTACTGTTACCCCAGGTGGCCCTTGGCAAAGGCCTAGTACCTGACTGCCCCCTAGCCAGGGATACGGTGAAGTCCTCAACGGCGGAGCAGGCGGAAGACGGTAGATTTAAGAACTACCACAACGGCTGCGATGGCAGAAGAAGGCTGCAGCAGAATAGGGTCCCCAGTTGTCTTGGACTCCATGCCACTGGACCCTGACCCGATTCTGTCAAGGATCGTGTGGTGACTGTCTGTGCACCAGTCTCCCCACGTTAAACTAAGTCACGCACAGGCATCCTCCATAAAGGGATACACCCCTACCAGAAGGATCGTCATACTCGTTCGAGTGACCGCAGATGATGACGCCAAATAATTACTGAATTAAATATTGTTATGAGCTGAATGGAGCTTTACAACGGTTTATCAGCTTCCGTCATTTCTATCTCTCAAAACCTGTGAGAACCGAATGTTCTCCACATTCTCCACTTATGTCCGCACTTTCCCAGTCTCACAGCCAATCAACACGCATAACACTTGAAAGCCGAGTCATACCAAAGACTTTAAAAATGGGACCCATTACCTCCCTGCTTGGCACTCAGCATCAAGGGTTGGAATTGGGGGTTAAATCACCAAAATGATTCCCGAGCGCAGCCACCGCTGCTGCTCACTGCTCCCCTCACCTCCCAGGGGGTTGAACAAGGGGAGGGGTCAAATGCAGAGAGTAATTTCACCACACCTAGTGTGTGTGTGACTACAGTGGTACTTGGACATTGTGTAGCCCTTTGAGACACTCGTGATTTAGGGCTATATAAGTAAACTTTGATTGATTGATTGATTGATTGATTGGCAGAAAGCTGCACGTAATCTTTAAAAACGTATTTTAATATTTATTTTAGTACAATGTTTATTCATCTTTTATGTGCAATTAAATGTATTTGATTCATTAAGTAGTGTTTTCCTGCATTCAAGCAGTGTTGCTGTTCAAACTGTGTGTAATGTTACGCTGGCCAAAAATATTAAATATACCTGTTGAATAAAACCGCTACCTTGTTTTTAATGAATACTTAGACCTACTGCGCTACTGTATTGTAATGTGGGTCATTATGGTGGGACATGGAGGGACAAGCGGTTTTGAGAACCACTTGTGTATATTCTAAATAAAAATAAATGCACACAATTTTTACAGGTAGAATATACTGTAATTATGATTCACTATGGTAATTTGAACAAATTATTTATTGAAATGTTTTCACTTTTCATATATTTTGATATTTGAGCTTCTTTTTTATTCAGATTCAAATCTCAATGTTTACAGCTCCATTTGTTTTTGTTTCGGATTTTTCTTTTTCTGAATCAAATCCTTATTTTACAAACTCAGAATTTTGGCTTTGTTGTCGTCAACTGAGAAGGGTTTTGAATCTGAAAAAAAAGGAAAAATAAGACCTCAATTTAAAAAGAAAAGACAGCTCAAAAATCAAATTATATGAAAGTGAAACATGTAAATAAATAACTTGAATTACCAGAGTGAATCATACTTTTATTCAGCCTGAAAAAAGTGTACCCTCATTTTTTTTATTTTGAATACATAATCATGCATTAAAAAAAATTCAACATCAAAATGTGATTTTTAGTTTGTTTATTTAAATACAAAACTTTTGGCCCTAATTTAGATCCATAACACTGCAAGTAAAAATACTTTTAAAGTTTTAATTTATCCAGTTTTAAGAATGTGTGTTTCGCTCATTGCGTTCCATGGGGAATACAGTAAAAGTCCTGTTTGTCGTCATTCTCTGTGTCTTTAGGTCTGGGAAAAAAAAGTTGGCTCCTGGTTGCTTGATGCAATGGAAACGTTTATGAGTAAACGATCATGCAGTACTGATGATGGCCAAATAAACCTCAGAAAAAAAATAAAAGCAAATGAAGAACTGGAGCAGATGGTGGATGCTGAGGAAGAGGATGAGTTCTCAGATCCAGTGCCTTGGCAAAAAATCGAGTCAGAAGGTCTGGACTGTGACTACGCTTTACTCTTCAGCAAGGAGGAAGCAGACCTTCTTTTGGTGAAACTGGAAGAGGAGGTGGTGTATTTAACAGGTGCGAGTCATTCTTTTAGAGCAGTGCTTCTCAAACTTTTCTCACAGAGTACCACACTTGGCTCTCCAATCACACCTTAATGACCGACATTAAAATACAGTAGCGATGTAGGCCTAAGTATTCATTAAAAACAAGGCAAATGTTTTATATAACGGGTATATTTAGTATGTTTGGCCACTGTTACAATACACACGGTTTGAACAGTAACACCATTGTTTGAGAATCACTGAGTTTGAGGTTTGTTGTTGTTTCTATTCCAGGTGAAGAAGCACAGGTGCAGGTGTTTGGAAAGGTGTACAATATACCGAGGAAGCAGGCCACCTATGGCGATACAGGACTGACTTACACGTATTCTGGAGTGACACGTCTATCTTGCCCATGGACCCCCACACTGGAACATATCCGCGATGCTGTCACAAAAACAACAGGACATACCTTCAATTTTGTCCTGGTCAACCGGTGAGAGAGAGAAAAAAAGAAGAAAGAACAGCTGAGATTTGATGATCTGACAGTTTTTTAAATCAGGTACAAAGATGGGCGGGATCACATGGGTGAACATCGCGACGACGAGAGGGAGCTGGATCCTCGCTGTCCCATAGCGTCAGTCTCTCTCGGTGCCGCGCGAGAGTTCGTGTTCCGTCACAGGGATGCTCGTGGAAAAGAGAGCCGCCGGCGCGTCGAGCCCGTCAAGCTGGTGTTGGCTCACAGAAGTCTGCTGCTCATGAACTCACCAACCAACACTTTCTGGTATCACAACCTTCCTGTTCGAAAGAAGGTCCTCATGCCTCGCATCAACCTCACATTTAGACGCATACTGCCCACCCGCAGAAAATGACAGCTGGGATAGGCATCAAATTCGGTACTTTTATAGGTACCGACCGAAGAACTAACGGTTCTTGGCTGATACCTACCTAACTGATACCATATTTCGATACGACCGCAAACTAGCACAGAATAATTTCCATGCTGACAAAGAAAGAGGAAGGCGCTCAAAAGTACAATATGGCTTCACATCTTGAAAACGCGCGAGCTCAATGCTAATTTACACTGGATTTGCCATAGACATGCTAAAGATTAGCATCAGCAATTTTATACAGTGATGGATTTGTAATGGAGCTACAACTGAGATACACGCAAACAGCCGGTGTGTAATAAATACAATACTTTCAGTTCAAACTAGGGCTTTCAAATTTAACTTACGCATGTGATTAATCACAAAATATCGCATGAATCATGTATCAACACAGATTAATCACCCAGTTTGGTTGTGATACGGCAGGGATGTTTAAGTCAAGTGTTTTGGGGGTCACGTTTGCAGAAAGCTTAGGACTAGGCAGCCAGACTTATTCAGTGTATATTCCGGAGAACCAACGTCTTCTACAGTAGACATCTGATTTTGGTCTATTTTTCTTGTGAGTTTCTCACAGTTATTTTTAAACTAAACTCGAAAGGCCCCCAGTTGAATAGCCCAAATGATGAAAAAGAGAGGACCTAAAATGGAACCTTGAGGAACACTATTCGTATAACTGAAGAAGTTCAACAAATGACTAATGAGTCACATTACAAAAAAAATCTGTAAATGCCAAAAAGGAGAGTACTTAAAAGGGTGCCTTGGGGAATGCCTCAGTTATGTAACTGACAAGTTTAGACCCCAGTGTTCTGTGTTTACTAGCTAGGTTAAAATGTCAATGCAAGGATCTGCCAATGTGTTTACTGTGGCCCAAGTTCCTCGATACAATAAGAGTACTCTAGTGTTTTTAGGAATATGCTGCAAAAATGTTTGTTTCCCAAGTTTTAACTGAACTCGGGGGCCGGTATGATCTCATTCCTGTACCGGATTTGGACCCCTGGACCGCTTGTTGAATAGCCCTGTTATCAGGTCAATGCATACGCCATTGCAAAGATGAGTGGAGACTGACTTGTGTGCTCTGTGACAAATTTCGCTTCATAGTACACTCCAACGGGACTTTGGATAAAACTGTTAACAGGTTTTGAGCAAATAAATTATGTATGTGTAATAAAACTTTTTTTTTTCATTTTCATGTATGACATTGTGATAATAAAACTGCATTTATGACAAATTCTTGGGGTATTTTAAAGTGTATTTAAACTATGCAAGCAAGTAATTTCCTGTGTATATGTAAGTACAATTCAAAAGTGTCAATGTGAATTTAATTAATTAATGTGAAGTTTAAAATCTTTGAAGGGTTCAGCAAAATAAGACTGGCAAATTTTAATGGCAAAGAATACTTCTTGGCTAAGGCAATACACCACTCATTACGCTACTGCTATCTAAAGTCTTGGAGTTGCAACTGCATGCAAAGTCTGCTATTTACAGTCATCCCTTGTTTATTGCCGTTAATTGGTTCCGGACATGCTCTCGATAAATAATTTTTCACAATGTAGGAATCAAAAATTACAAATCAAATATTTTCATAGAGTACAAACACCTGTACTTCCTGTTAAATAGACATGAAAAACCCTTTAGTCACCTTTACACTTTAATGCTGAACATCATGCTCTGATTGGTTTGCTCTTACCATGTGGCCTATTCTTTTGTAGTAATGATATTTTTACTTTATTTGGCCATTTTTAATGCTTGGAAATTAACACATTTTTAAATACGCTTTCAAAAAATAAAAAAAGTCCAAATAAAATTTGCGATGTGGTGAGGCCGCTGTAATAGTACATGCAAATGAGACAGACAGCACAGCTCAGTGTTAAATGCTGAATAAAAAAATATTTTTTATTGAACATTTATTAACACATTTGAACACACAAAATTACTGAAAATTGGTTCCATGTCGATTCAAATATGAAAGGTACCCATCCCTAGACAGATGACCCCATTCCTCTCAATTTCGTCTGCCAAAAAAATGTATAAAACATCCATCCATTCCCTACCGCTTGTCCCTCTCGGGTCGCGGGGGGTGCTGGAGCCTATCCCAGCTGCGTTGACTTTTTTAATAGCAGAAACTGGTCACTTTAGAGATTGCAACACAAACATGACACCACATCAATATACTCTATCAAAGTGCAAACATTAACAGGCTTTTGCGCCACCTCCTCCTTTCATCTCAGCTGGTTTTGGGTAAGAGGGAAATGGCAGTTACTAGTAAACGCAGCCAGGCCACCTCTCGTGACGTAATCGTGACACCAAGCGAGCCATTCAATTTCCATGTTGGCATACAAAATAATTGCCACTTTTTCATTAGCACGTAGGCCTTCATAGGTTAATAAAAACCTGACAAAATGGTAGCTACAATATGCACACCTTGAAAGTAATCCTGTATTCTAATATTTAGAGAGATGATTAGCTGTATTATGCATAATTTCTAAAATATGTCTACATAGATTGCTGTAAATAAATTGGTGCCATCTCCCTGGCAATGTCAAGAGTAAATGCATCACACATGAACAACCTACTGAAGGCATGTTATCCAGGAACCTTGTCCTAAAACTCCTACTAGGCCACATTCTTTGGGATTGTTCTGGATTAGAGCAGCAACCTCCAGGGGTTGCTATGATCCATTCAGTCAAAATGACTTCACACTTTCTGGTGTCAATGCACCATCAGTAGTAATGGGCGTGTTCATTCGTGACAATATGACTAGAAAGGCAGCATGAGCGTACTCACTCCTCTGGATGCAAGGTGGCGGCGGCGGTCTGCTTACGGACCCTTTCATAGAAGAGCATGTAAGCGTTAGAAGACAGCACCTCGTGGAAGCTGGCTTTGCGGACGGAGTCGTCGGACACCCAGAGCCACTGAGAGATGTAAGGTGAGGAACTGCGCGGTGGCGAGGGGCTGCGGCGGTACGTTACAAAATGTCCTGAGTGCATGTCGCCGTGGTGAACCAGCACGGCGCTGAGCTGGAAGAGATACTCTGTGGAACTAGCAGAAAGGAGAGGAGACAAAAAAAAATTATATTTACATTCTCCGTGTGTGAATATATTTGCTTTTACATAAGGGGGTTTGAGCAGGAGAAACATTTCTAAAATATTGTTCCTAAACCTGCTGATAGGGCTGCACCATTCTGAGAAAAAACCTAATTGCGATTATTCTCTCCAAAATTGCGCTTCTATTCGCGATGTTTATATTTTATAGATATAAATGCATATAACTGTGAGAATAACGAGTTACTTTTAGACTACCAATCAACATATTCTTGTCTGAAGGTGCCACACATTTAAACAATATGCAATACTTTCAAAAATATTTAGCTTTATGCAGACAGACTCAGAGCTTTTGTCTACTACATCATGTTCTTAAAGTGAATAAATAACCGATAAAAACTAATGTAATCATAATATATAATAATGCAAGTAACCTTTAAAAATAAAGTTTATTTTGAACATGAATGCAGTTTCAACATGATACATCATATTTTCCATTTCTCTTTACAACATGCTCGAAAAGGAGTAGGAAGAAGCAAAGCCTATTTAATCCTACCCCTTTTCCACTTCATTGCCGTTTTCTTACACATATATGTTCACTTCCTGTTTTCAATTTGTAGCAGTTATATCAATGTTTTCTAAATACCGCAGTTTTCTTCATAAAGAATTAGGTCAGTTATGATTCACATAAAGGGATGAATCATATCTTATTTACAATAAATATCATTGTTCTTCTTCCTTATACATTCTAAACACTGTTTGAACTGCCTCAAGTTAGTACCTTCTTAGACTTATTTGCTTAATCCATTCTATAATTGAATTCCACATACTGATCTTAGGTGTTGTACGTGCATACAAATGTTTTAAATTACATTTGTCTCTAAGGTTATTTTTCTCCTCTTTTGTTGAGAAAAATTGTTTTACATTCTTGGGTAGCAGGTTATAGTTTGCTTTGTACATCATTTTAGTTGTTTGCAAACTCACTATATCGTTGAATTTCAGTGTTTGTATGTTCTCTATATCCAACATTATGTATTATTCTAACTTGGCTCCTGGTTGCTTGATGCAATGGAAAAGTGAATCAGGTGCTTGTCACTGCCCTCTTTCCAGAAAGAGGAAAAGCTTGCGCTAGTTTAGTTTTTTTATCAAATACACAAACAGCAGCACCAGCATCAATGTGTCAGCTAGAGTGAGCAACAAGGCAAATTGAATACCATTTGTATGCTCTGCTCAGTGAATCTAAATGCCAAGATGGAGGATTTTATAACCAAGCCAAAGAACATGTTTTAAGTGAGCTTTCTGATCAGATTTTTACAACAAAGTTTCCCTGGAGAAGGATAGGCGCATGTCAATCATATTGAAATAAAAAAGGTACAACCATTAATGGTTTTGTTTTATAAAAATAAATAGGATTAATTTATATTCATACAAATAGCTTCCAAAGCCAAACAAATGGATGGTGTTGTGTTCACTGTACAATCTTTTATGTTAGCACTAATGCACAGTAATGAGTCGGCCATCTTACCGAAAGTCAAACACGAGGCCCAGCGGAGTTGTCCCACTTGTAGAGTGCAGAAAAACAGATGGACAGTCTCCATTTGTATAGGGTTGATTGTTGTTATGATGCTCTTCATCTACAAAAACAAACGTCAACAAACTAAGATCTCATGTGACAATGGAAACAGGCGGGATAACGTTGACGTTCACCCTACCAGTGCCATTAGCAGAAGGCTTTCCCGTAACCTTTTCTGATATTTCTGATTTTTGGTGCTTGGCCAGATGTTTGCTCTGCTTCATTATCTGTGTGGAGGCGCTGTGTTTGTAGCAGTCCATTGAAAGATACTCTGAAAACTGTACATGCTCTTGTCTTTTAATGGGAGTTCCTTCGCCGGACCATGTGAGTCTTTGCAGATGGACACAGAGGCACTGGGGTAGCTGACAAACGGAGTACAGTACCACACTGGTTAGATACTTAATCATACACACTTGCTTTGTGGTTACAAACATTCGTCAAGCCTTGTTGATAAGAATTACGAACAAAATGTTACTATTCTTTATATTCATCATATTTCAACAACCATTGGTATTACAATACAGTGGAATCTCACTTTACAAACCTAATTGGTTCGTAAATAGAAAAGTTTGTATAGTAAAGCAAATTTCTCTATAAGGGAGGCGTGGCTCACTTGGTAGGGTGGCCGTGCCAGCAACTCGAGGGTTCCAGGTTCGATCCCCGCTTCCGCCATCCTCGTCACTGCCCTTGTGTCCTTACCTGCTCCCAGTGCCACCCACACTGGTTTAAATGAATCTTAGATGATGGTTTTCACTATGTCAAGCGCTTTATAAAGCTATGTAAAAGCTACATTAATGTAATTCACTTCACTATAATAAACAATATAAATATGAATAACAGGTTCCAACCTCGACAAAAGTCCATAGGGTTTGTACACTTTTAACACAATATAAAGTGCTAGAGAGTACTGTTTATCAAACAAACATAACTAGAAGGTGATGAATCAACTGTCTTTTTTATTAACAAGCCAAAATAACGACATGCTGAACTGTCCTGTATGCACTGCTCTGCCAACAAGCGCACACAGCAGTCCCTCTGCTACCCTTACAAAACAATCAGTAATCACAAAAATCATTAACTTTAACAACCATATTGCTACAATAATAAACATTTTTAAAAAAGCAAAATGTACTTACAGTACATTAACATCGGCAGAGGTCCTCTTGTGAGCTGCTCCTTTGCAAAAGGAGCAGCTCATGAGAGGAGAGAAATGAGCTGACAGAGGGAGAAAAGAGAGGTGGTGCGTGTGCGTGCTCTTGGAAGAGTCACCTCTGAATGAGAGATTGTCATCTTCTAAGTCCGAAAGCACAAAATAGCTGCGAGCGGGACACAAAATGAATGAATGAAGCGTTTAATACAATGACATAGTTCGCACACAGAGGCATATTTGACACGATCTAAAAGTTTGTAGACTGAAAAGTTGGCAAATAGAGGGGTTCGTAAATTAAGGTTCCACTGTATACGTTCTCATGGGGCAGAAAAACTTGACTCTCTGAGTACCACCATAATGACCCTTGTTCAATTACAGTAGCTTAGTAGGCCTAAGTATTCATTAAAACAAGGCAACACAATATTTAATATTGTTTGAACAGTGACACTGTGGTTTATTATAGAAAAATAAAACACTGTACTTTAATCAAGTGATTCTTGGTCGTACCACTAGATGGAGCCGGGCATACCACCAGTGATACAGGTACAACAGTTTGAGAATCACTTCTGCTCACTAGACGTGCACTTAGTTGTGTTACCAGCTATTTAAACAATACTGGTTCTCTTGTATTTCCTTGAGTTAGCGCCGGGGCGGTAATTAATTTAAAACCTTTTCTCACTATGGCGCTTACCAAAGGCATGCGGTAAATTTAGGCCTGCGCTTATAAATTTGAGTGTAATGTAAGGATACCATCATGAAAAGCACATTTTATAAAAAAAATGTTATTATGGTCTTACCTTTACTTATAAATGAAGTCCAATGAGCCGCTCCTTCTGAACAAAAGCATCGATAACTTGTTTATAGAAGTCCTCCTTATCTTTCTTCAGTTTTAAAAGTCTCTCTGTCTCGATGGAGATCTTCTTTTAATTATTACCTCCTGCTTCGATTGAAAGTCCAGTTTAGAAAACTGTTGTTGTCACTTCTTCTGCAGCCGAGTAGTCGCAAGAATGATCCCTGGGATCACTAGCGCCCTCTACCACCATGAGGCGGGAGTCATTTAATGACTCATATTTGACACACGCAGCTATATTAATAAAACATTTTTACTGTTCTTTTTAGTATATTCAATAGCTTGGACCTTAAATCCTACTGAATAGCTCTTTATCTTCTTCCCTTTATGCGATTTTAAATGATTGAAATTAGCCTCCTCCATTTTGGAAAATGATGCCTTGAAAGGTGAAGTGTCACTCGTGACGTGACGAGTTTGACCCGGCGGTAAAACGAGGCATATGCTACGGTAATTATTCTGCGAAACAAGTTTGACCCGGCGGTAAAACGAGGCATGCGCTAATTATTTTGCTAAACAAGTTTGACCCGGCAGTAATTCTAAGCATGCGCTAATTATTTTGCGAAACGAGTTTGACCCGGCGGTAAAACGAGGCATGCGGATAATATATACCCGGCGGCAATTCAAGGAAATATGGTATGTTTACTTAATTTCAGTGCTTAGTAAATCTACACTGCTTAACACATTGTACACTGACTACTCTAAGTTATATAAAAAGTAAAATAAATAATGCAATAAAATGGTTACTGAAATCAAAATTCTAATTACCTTTCCCAATTTAAGCTGCTTTACAAATGTGGTCCGCTGACTCTCTGCAACCTGTCCACTGAACATTGTTCCATGTTGAAGCTAAAACAGAAGAAAATCATGAAACCCATCGATCAGTGAAAGTCGTATTGGTAATAAAAAATTAAAAAATACAAATAAAATAAAAATACCTTGGTGCAGTTTTCACACTCTACTTCCTTGATGGTTTCTGAGGAGATGAAATGCTGTAGACACTGATCCAGAGAGATGGGTCGACCCTAAACACAAACAGCCATCACATAAAACAAATTGAAACTTCTCCACTGAGCTCAGTTTTAAAAATGATTCTTCTTACCCACTGAGGTAAAGGGATGGACAGTGAAAGGCTTTCAAAGGAATCATATCGTATTGGACTCTGAAAAATAAAACATTCTATAAGAATGGGCCATTTATTTTACCCTGATTATTGGGATTAATTGGATTGTCATGGGGAAAAAAGTTGCAAGGACATTGGTTATGTTGTTTTTTGTAAGCCTGCTGACTAACCAACAGCGATCAAAAAGATTGGTCTTGTCTTTGCGTTTTTGTGTAAAATAAACAAACTCACTTGATGCTCACACCGCTTACACAACATGATGCTTGTTAAACGGCCATGAAAGGGATGCGGAAACTTCCATGAGCTTGGTATCGGGTGAAGAGGAGCTGCAAACGTAAACAAACAAAACAATATAAAACATTTAAAATGTTAATTATATTGTATATGTTATGTATTATTATTTATTTTATGACTATATTGTATTTTTTTGCAATAATATGTAAAATATTCTGTCTTACCTCGACTTCTGCAAGTCCTATTTCTTTCATTCTGTTCGGGAAGATTCTGGTATATGCACAGACACAAACAAAAAAATTAGAATGTGAAATTATATTCTAAAGTGGTTTTCGTGAGTATTTTCTAGCAATGTATTAATTCTTTAATACATTTGATGTAGTAAAAGTAAAAATTGGCAATGAGTGAAATTGCAGTAGGTATTAGTACCGTAGTAGTAGGGCTGCAGCTATTGATTATTTTAGCAATTGATGAATCTATAGCTTAGTTTGTTCGATTAATCGAGTAATCGTATAAAACTCACTTTATAGCCTTAATCCGTATTTTAGAGAAAATGTTGACATAAACAATACTTTTTCTACTCGGCGATATGTGCTGTCTCATTAGTTTCTAAAAGTGTCCAATATGACCAGAAAGTGGCCCCAGTTTTGTTGCCAGTAACTTTAAAAATATATATATAATCTAGAAGGGTCTGAATACTCACTAAATACCAAGACAAAGGGCCTGATTTACTAAGATCCAAACACCGGGTGGTAAACACGAATAATAACACTGTTATTCATTCATTTGAAAACATGAATTTTTTATTGCACCATCAAAACTCAACTTTAAATACAAATTAAGAGAAACAATAATATAAATTAGAACAGCAACCAGTAAAATAATAATAATAGTAACAGCAATATATTGAAATAACAATAACAGTACAAAAAAAAGCATTTTTCTGTTTTAATTCCGTTTTTTTTTTACCTTTTACACTTATTTTCCCACCATAGAGTGTGTTCCTTTTAGTGTCAAATAAAATTTCATAAAATGTTTGTTAACTAAATGCAAAAATCCTCACATTATTTGGTGTAATATATGTATTTGGAAAATGTTGACAGGTATTTTAGGTCAAATCATAATACTTATGTAAATATGTATTAATAAGTGCTTTGAGCACATTATGCTTGTGTGGGGTACTTATTTGAAACCTTTATTTTATTAGCGCTATTATTGTGAAGGGGAGAAGTGTGCTATTCTTCTGAGCTTAACAATTAAGGAGATGACTTGAAGCTGTTTAAAAAAAAGGGAGGGAGATCCTCTCAAGTTGCGACAACTGTCCTGTTTATACATTGATGTTACATCGATGATGTCGTTCACAAAATCACAAGCAGATGAAATGTGTTGTAGGTGTATGGATTGTTCTTGCTAGCTTTAACTTTGTAGTTTAGTCACTGTTTCAAGTGACCATCTCGACATTGTTTAGTTCAGGACGGGGCAGTTGAGCGTGTCGGGGATGAATGAGCGGTACCGACACATTATTTTCCCAAACAAATTATCTCTTCTCCTTACAGTGATCGCATTTCACTCACATTTATATGTCAATTTCCATGATATTTTGTATTTATCAGTGAATTCTGTTTTATTGACCAATTCTGTGACTGCGTCCGCGGTTGATTACATTAACGTGGAAATAATATCTTATGCCAGGGCTATTCAACTACACAATGAAGAGGGCCACAGTTTCAAGAGACCCAGCGGCCGGACATCAAAATGTGGATGTTTTGTCAGAATAGTGCCTGTGTAGGTTATATACCTTTGAGACTGCGTTTACTTACCGTATTTTTCAGACTATAAGTCACAGTTTTTTTCATAGCTTGGCCGGGGGTGCGACTTATACTCAGGAGCGACTTATGTGTGAAATTATTAACACATTACCGTAAAATATCAAATAATATTGTTTAGCTCATTCACGTAAGAGACTAGACGTATAAGATTTCATCGGATTTAGCGATTAGGAGTGACAGATTGTTTGGTAAACGTATAGCATGTTCTATATGTTATAGTTGTTTGAATGATTCTTACCATAATATGTTACGTTAACATACCAGGCACGTTCTCAGTTGGTTATTTATGCGTCATATAACGTACACTTATTCAGCCTCTTGTTCACTATTCTTTATTTATTTTAAATTGCCTTTCAAATGTATATTCTTGGCGTTGGGTTTTATCAAATAAATTTCCCCAAAAAATGCGACTTATACTCCAGTGCGACTTATATATGTTTTTTTCCTTCTTTATTATGCATTTTCGGCCGGTGCGACTTATACACCGGAGCGACTTATAGTCCGAAAAATACGGTAATAGCAATGTAAACACATCGGCTTTCACACTGCACTGTCAATAATTTAATTATTCTGCCCTCACTACTCGTTTCTAGCGTGTGTAGCTAAACAGATAGTTAACAGCATAAAGAAACAGAAGCTCCAGAAGTTTTGTTGAGGATTCATGTTTCTTCTTTCAAATTGTTTTCTTAATTAGTTTTATTTCTTTACACGTCTTCCTTCATTTAAGATTGTCCGACTGAAAATATATACATAAAATAAACATCACAAAAGTATAACGTCCATTATGTATTTTACATAAATAATGTCCACTGTGTATTTTTCATTAATCAAATAGAAGGCTTAGTGTTACTACATTTACACAATAAACTGCAAATGTTTACACATATAGAAATTAAACAAACATCTACATCATCACAAATAAACCTTATGTGTAGCATTATCGCCCTCTACTGGTCAAATTTTGAACTACATGTATTAAACGAACTTTGATTACCAGTTACTCTCAAACAAAAAACAACATGACCACAAATACAAAAGACATCACAAAGTCAGCAATTTCAAAACAAAAAAACCCAAAATATATTCATGCACTATATCTACTTTTGGCATCAACGATTTGACCAACTTTTGTAATGAAGCTGACACGTGTGGATTTCTACCGTTGTTGCTGCTTGTCTGCAACAGTGTCCGCTGATTGAAATGTTCGACAGGAAACAAAGACTCAAGCGCTTGCTAAAGGTTGAACATTCATACTTTGTTGTCCGGTCGTTGTTAAAAGTCCGATTTTTGCAATTTATTTAGATTTTTGAAATTTATTTAGATTTTTTTCAGGGTTCTTTTACTCACCCCACTGCTGCTTCATTGTGACACATATGCCTCGCTGTTGCCCCCTTGTGGGGTGGCGGCAGTACTGCATACATGACCAAGCCTTGTTTAAATGGCTTCATCAAGCCTATATATGGGTTATGTTCAGCAGGCCAAATGAAAAGCTTCGGCGGGCCGGATGTAGCCTGCGTGCCACCAGTTGAATAGTCCTGTCATATGCATTACTTTTTTGTTGAGTTTAGCGATGACTGATTAGGCATGCTAGCGATGTGTCAAATAAAAAGTAGCAACCATGATGATATCCCAAACTTCTAGTAGACGTGTTTTTTTTTCTTCACTCATACGCTCGCTCATCCATTTCACATTTCACAAGCTACTGTTTTTGCATGTTGCACGGCCCATTCAACTTTTTTTTATTATTAAAATACATTTATGATCATGAGAAGCCATAATCAAAATAAACATCTGATTAATTGTCCAGCCCTAATATGGAGTGATTTCTGGTCCACAACATATTTTGATTTAATCATTAGGTAGTTATAAATGCATTCTGACAAATACATGAATATATGGAAACACAGTAAAAAACAGTTTTATCATGGTTTTGAGTACAAGGCTGCAAAAGTTTTGTAATGTTTCTCTTTCTTTAAAATCAATCAGATCTTGCATTACGGTAAGGGGTGCTTACCTCAAGAGACTGCATGTCAAAGAAGTGGGGGACTTTAGGCCGGCGGTCCCTTTCATCCTCAAGTGATGACGTTAGAACATGAAAGAGTTCGTGAGCATCCTAAAAGAGCGATGACAAAAAATTAACCTTCCAAAAAGAAAGCCACAAATATGCACTCAGTCCGTACTAACCTGCTCTTCAAATGAACTGATGTGCCACCGGTAGAGCCTGAGAACATCCAGCAAGCATCCAGCATCCAGCACATTTTCATCCCCAGGCTCGTTACTGGACAGAGCTGTCAGCACAGCAGTCAACGTCAAAATCATGAATGGTCAACAAGGCTCTGCTGGCACAGACCCCGTACTATTTTCCAAACCTTTGAGAAGCTGAAGCAGTGTCGTGGACAGTTTGTTTTCTTTACACGACTGGATTGCAGGTGAACTTGAAAACTTCTCCAGCCATCGGATAAAGGACGGACACGCAGCCAAACCCTGAAGCAAAGAGTTCAGGAAGCAAGTGTTGCCGAGGTTCAGCAGACCGGGAACCATACCTGTAGGACAGCGCAGCTCGCTGTTGAGTTTCATAATATGTCCAAGAATGGCACTGCACATAACATCAGTTGTTACCTCTCTTTCTCTTCTTTCGCTCTGTGATCGGGCCCCACAAAACGTACACACCGGCCGCGATGGCAGCAGCGATACCACCAATGACACCCCAGTTTTTTAGCATCTTGTTTCTAATGAATGAACAAAAAAACACAAATCCATCATGCATATGGTGATAGTGATGTACGATACCACTGATCTTCATTTCGATCCTATACCGAGTTAAATTCAGGCTGGTTTCGGCAATAACGGCAAAAACCTACTCAGTGGCCTAGTGGTTAGAGTGTCCGCCCTGAGATCGGTAGGTTGTGAGTTCAAACCCCGGCCGAGTTTATACCAAAGACTATAAAAATTCGACCCATTACCTCCCTGCTTGGCACTCAGCATCAAGGGTTTGAATTGGGGGTTAAATCACCAAAAATTATTCCCGGGCACGGCCACAGCTGCTGCTCACTGCTCCCCTCACCTCCCAGGAGGCAATCAAGGGTGATGGGTCAAATGCAGAGAATAATTTCGCCACACCTAGTGTGTGTGTGTGTGTGTGACAATCATTGGTACTTTAACTTTAACTTAATACCGATCCGATACTGATACTTTCTGCAAATACTGTGTACCTCATCTTTCTGCTAACATTCAAAAAGTTATGTATTTCAAATAACATATCTCAAAATATACTTAAAATATAAACAAAGTTTAGTTAGGAAATTAAAAAATTAAATACTAACTTATGAATTAATTTGAAAAATAATATCTGTATCGATCCGCAACTCACTATACGGTAATACCTCCACTTAAGAGTGCCCCAACTGATGAGTGTTTCGGGGTAAGCGCTGTCTCTCGGCTAATTGTTATGCTTTAAGTTGCAATAACAAAATGTGAGTTACAAGCATCCCTGCCAATATTTGGCTTAGCAAATATGAGAGAAATACTAAAGTATTGCATTTGAAAGGGTATACTTGCATTAAATATCATGTATAATCATTACATTAGTGGTTAATTTGGTCTCAAAATAATTTTGACAATAATACCATTTATCGACAATAATTTGTAGGTCAATATGTCATTGAGCTAAATTTGTTATCAACCCAGGCCTATTCACACCTACAGGCAATTGGAAGTATTCCAATCATTTCCTGTCATTTTTTTAATTTTAAGTGTAATCAAAAGGTGTTCAACATTTGTGTCAATATAGTGTGTATTCTTCTGGATGAATGGAAAACTTACTAATCTTGCAGACAGTCCTCCCAATTGGTTGTTGTATCAAAGAGGTGGCAAGTCCATCTGCTCTTCAACATTAAAGCCTTGTAGTTCTGATATAGCTTGCTTACTTACTAAATACTGATCTGTAGTCACATTTTCCGTGCACAGAATTGTATGTAAGATTCCTTTAGCAGCCCCTCTTGTTGCTCACTCTAAAACCAGACAGACAGATTTCAAGCTGGGGGCACATGTGGTCATTGTTCCTGCACTAGCAACCATTTCCTAGAAGACCTTAGTACTTCCTCCGTACTTAGCACTTCAGTGTTTACAGCTTTGTTATACAGTATAGTCACAACACTGTTGCATTGTTGCTTATCTTTTCCATTTCATTAACTAACGCATTTGTTCACTTCCAGTTCTCATTTTGTAATGCAACTTAAATCAAAGAGTAACAAACACAACCGTTCTCTTAAATAAATAGTTACCGTAAGTACGTTATGATTCACATAATGAGATTCTCTCATTTTCAATAAGGTTCAAGATGTTTATCAGGATTCTTATTCCTGGTACTTTAAAAAACACATTTACCATAGTTTAAACAGTTTCTTCAACTGAATCATATTAGTACTTTTTTGTGACTTATTTGCGTAATCCTTCCAGTCCATAATTTAATACCACATACAGATATACAAAAGATTTCAAGTGTTGTACATGCATAAAAATGTTTTAAGTTACATTTTTCTCTAATGCTATACTTGTCCTCTTTTGTTGATGAAAATGTGTTGTACATTCTTGGGTAATTCTTGCAATCTTGGACTTTCAATATTTTTGATTCAATAAATAAAGGGTTTGAAAGTTATCTGTATTTAACATTAAGCATATTCTTACGCATTGGCCCCCATCCACCAGTCCGGGGACCGGTACCGGTCCGTGACACATTTGCTACCGGCCGCACAGAAACATTAATTAATTTATAAACTACCGCATTTTCTCCGACTTAACTTTGGCCTGTCCCACTAAACACACCAATATGTTTGTTAATAGACGTATATTACAACTCTTTTATATTACAACTTCAGCGTTATTCATAGGGAGTTAACTTTTCATGCTCATTTTTGTGTTGTTTTGATCTGCAACACGTGGAAGGCCGGTCCGTGAAAATAATGCTTACAATAAACCAGTCCCTGGTGGGAAAAAGGTTGGGGATGCCTGTTCTAACTGACCTAATTTGCAACAGTTAGTGAATTTAGTGACTTTCATAGTTATTTACCCATATTTCTGCAAAATAACGAGTGCGACGAGATTAACAAGCAGTAGAGCATATGGAGTGATTTTTCGTCTGATACATTTTTAGCTTCATTCATTATTTAAATATTTTTGGCCACATTATGTTGTATATTTTATAAGGTATTTCCAGTTAATTTTATCATGTATTATTACACCCAAAAATGTTATTTATTTAACCATGTCCACTCCGTCTATTTGTATTTGAGTTTGGCTTTCTATTCCATTTAACAACATTTAAGCAACTTTTACCAACAACATCACTTCCTTTGCTACTTTTCTCAACTCAACAAATGGTTGAAAAAAAAAAACATGGACCATTATTGTTCTTGTTTGTGTGTCATGCTAACATTAGCAATATTTAAACAATGAATACAGCTAAATATTATTTAGCTGTATTCATTATTTTAAATATTTTTGGCCACATTATGTTGTATATTTTATAAGGTATTTCCAGTTCATTTTATCATGTATTATTACACCCAAAAATGTTATTTATTTAACCATGTCCACTCTGTCTATTTGTACTTGAGTTTGGCTTTCTATTCTATTTAACAACATTTAAGCAACTTTTACCAATGACATCACTTCCTTTGCTACTTTTCTCAACTCAACAAATGGTTGAAAGAAACCATGGACCATTATTGTTCTTGTTTGTGTGTCATGCTAACATTAGCAATATTTAAACAATGAATACAGCTAAATATTATTTAGCTGTATTCATTATTTTAAATATTTTTGGCCACATTATGTTGTATATTTTATACGATATTTACAGTTCATTTCATCATGTATTATTACACCCAAAAATGTTATTTATTTAACCATGTCCACTCCGTCTATTTGTACTTGGGTTTGGCTTTCTATTCTATTTAACAACATTTAAGCAACTTTTACCAACGACGCCACTTCCTCTGCCACTTTTCTCAACTCAACAAATGGTTGAAAGAAACCATGGACCATTATTGTTCTTGTTTGTGTGTCATGCTGACATTAGCAATATTTAAATAATGAATAAAGTTAAATATAATTTAGCTTTATTCATTATTTAAATATTTTTGGCCACATTATGTTGTATATTTTATAACATATTTCTAGTTCATTTCATCATGTATTATTACACCCCAACATTTTATTTATTTAACCATGTCCACTCCGTCTATTTGTATTTGAGTTTGGCTTTCTATTCTATTTAACAACATTTAAGCAACTTTTACCAACGACATCACTTCCTTTGCTACTTTTCTCAACTCAACAAATGGTTGAAAGAAACCATGGACCATTATTGTTCTTGTTTGTGTGTAATGTTAACATTAGCAATATTTAAATAATGAATAAAGCTAAATATTATTTAGCTTTATTCATTATTTAAATATTTTCGGCCACATTATGTTGTATATTTTATAAGATATTTACAGTTCATTTCATCATGTATTATTACACCCAAAAATTTTATTTATTTAACCATGTCCACTCTGTCTATTTGTATTTGTGTTTGGCTTTCTATTCTATTTAACAACATTTAAGCAACTTTTACCAATGACATCACTTCCTTTGCTACTTTTCTAAACTCAACTAATGGTTGAAAAAAAAAACATGGACCATTATTGTTCTTGTTTGTGTGTCATGCTGACATTAGCAATATTTCAATAATGAATAAAGCTAAATATTATTTAGCTTTATTCATTATTTAAATATTTTTGACCACATTATGTTGTTTATTTTATAAGAGATTTACAGCTAATGTTATCATGTATTATTACACCCAAAAATTTCTTTATTTAACCATGTCCACTCCGTCTATTTGTATTTGAGTTTGGCTTTCTCTTCTATTTAACAACATTTAAGCAACTTTTACCAACAACATCACTTCCTTTGTTACTTTTCTCAACTCAACAAATGGTTGAAAAAAAAAACATGGACCATTATTGTTCTTGTTTGTGTGTCATGCTGACATTAGCAATATTTCAATAATGAATAAAGCTAAATGTTACTTAGCTTTATTCATTATTTAAATATTTTTAGCCACATTATGTTGGATATTTTATAAGATATTTACAGTTCATTTCATCATGTATTATTAAACCCAAAAATTTTATTTATTTAACCATGTCCACTCCGTCTATTTGTACTTGGGTTTGGCTTTATATTCTATTTAACAACATTTAAGCAACTTTTACCATCGACGTCACTTCCTCTGCCACTTTTCTCAACTCAACAAATGGTTGAAAGAAACCATGGACCATTATTGTTCTTGTTTGTGTGTCATACTAACAATAGCAATATTTAAATAATGAATAAAGCTAAATATAATTTAGCTTTATTCATTATTTAAATATGTTTGGCCACATTATGTTGTATATTTTATAAGAGATTTACAGCTAATGTTATCATGTATTATTACACCCAAAATTTGATTTATTTAACCATGTCCACTCCGTCTATTTGTATTTGAGTTTGGCTTTCTCTTCTATTTAACAACATTTAAGCAACTTTTACCAACGACATCACTTCCTATGCTACTTTTCTCAACTCAACAAATGGTTGAAAAAAAAACATGGACCATTACTGTTCTTGTTTGTGTGTCATGCTGACATTAGCAATATTTCAATAACGAATAAAGCTAAATATTATTTAGCTTTATTCATTATTTAAATATTTTCGACCACATTATGTTGTTTATTTTATAAGAGATTTACAGCTAATGTTATCATGTATTATTACACCCAAAAATTGATTTATTTAACCATGTCCACTCGGTCTATTTGTATTTGAGTTTGGCTTTCTCTTCTATTTAACAACATTTAAGCAACTTTTACCAACGACATCACTTTCTTTGCTACTTTTCTCAACTCAACAAATGATTGAAAGAAACCATGGACCATTATTGTTCTTGTTCGTGTGTCATGCTAACATTAGCATGTGCGCTAACTTACCGGCAACAACAACGAGATCCATCTTCTTTCTGTGTATTTTCAGGAATTCACACACAGCTAAACAACATGTTAAGATGATTTTGGAATGTTTACTCGCCACGTATTTTATCGCTGAGGATTAGCAAGCGCTTGTTTGTCTGCAGGTCTCAAGCGTATGTCTGTGCACAACGGCGGCGGCGTCTTCACCCGCTTCTATTTTCACCAACTGAACCATTGACGTTAAGAAGATTAATTTGGCGTTTGCCAGAGGAAAACGACTTTACCTGACGCTGGGTCCGGTGCCAAGGTACTCTCTGACGAGCTTATCCGAGCTTTCGGGCCGGAACCACAACATCCTGTTATTGCGGAACGCTTTTCTGTAGCAGCATTATTCCCGGGGGGACCCACATAATGCACGGACCAACAACTTCACTGTTTATGTTCCGGCTGAGACGTCGTGTTTGTTAATAGACTGTTGTGATTTATCTCAAAATAATTATTTTTTTGTGATAAATGATCAATTATTATTATTATACGTGTATATTTATTGTGATGTAATTTACAGCCAATACAACTTTTGTATACTGTTTATGTGCGGCGAGTCCCGTATGTGGCTTCTCATTGGCCGCGAGCAAGTCGCTCTCCTCAGTGCTGAAATCGCTGCTGGTCGTGATCATGTAAACGGCGATGAGGCCAAACGGAACGTCGGCAAATGCACACCAAAATGGACGATGATCTGTTTCAGCTGAGACCGTTGCCGTAAGTTAAACCACCTTTATGCAAATCGTCTGTTGTGTTTCGCGCTGGGCCACATTGTATCCAGTCTGGGCTGTAACATAATTAGCTCATCAAGGCAGCGGCGTCATGTGATGTCAATGCAATGTCAACACGGTAAGACGATGTGGAGATATTGCTGGGTGATATCGTCAAAATCATGTTTTATTGCTGTGTCGTTTGTTCACAGAGAGCTGCAGCTTTGCTTAGAATGGCATGATTCTGACTGATCTACTTTAAATGTCATTACTCAGTACTTAATGGGTTTTACTCTGGCTAGCCTCATGAAAGCACTAATACTGACCTTCCATCAAACATTAGATGATGATACATTAGGGGTGTTCACTGGAGAAATAAAATGAAGCAAAAATACAGCAAACATGCATAATATAGAGGGGGGAAGGCTTAATTTTTAAATACTAATACCAGCACAAACATTTTTTCTGCAAATGAATGCTGCACTTGTTTAATATTTATACAAACTAAAACTAAAATAAGGCTATTTGTTAACAGTAGAAGCGAAAGTCAAACACAAATACAAATAGACGGAATAGAAATTGAAAGAGCAAATGAAACCACATTTCTTCTGGTGATTTAACCCCCAATTCCAACCCTTGATGCTGATATATTTACTCGCAAACTCTGTAAATCTGGTTTGAATAATTGATTGAAACTTTTATTAGTAGATTGCACAGTACAGTATATATTCCGTACAATTGACCACTAAATGGTAACACCCGAATAAGTCTTTCAACTTGTTTAAGTCGGGGTCCACGTAAATCAATTCATGGTACAAATATATACTATCATCATAATACAGTCATCACACAAGTTAATCATCAGAGTATATACATTGAATTATTTACACTATTTACAATCCGGGGGGTGGGTTAGGTTTGGTTGATATCAGCACTTCAGTCATCAACAATTGCATCATCAGAGAAATGGACATTGAAACAGTGTAGGTCTGACTTGGTAGGATATGTACAGCGAGCAGTGAACATAGTGAGTTCAGAAAGCATAAGAACAAGTATATACATTTGATTATTTACATTTGATTATTTACAATCCGGGGAGGTGGGATGTGGAGGGGAGAGGATGTTAGTCAAGGGTTGAAGTTGTCTGGAGGTGTTCTTTTAGTGCGGTTTTGAAGGAGGATAGAGATGCACTTTCTTTTACACCTGTTGGGAGTGCATTCCATATTGATGTGGCATAGAAGGAGAATGAGTTAAGACCTTTGTTAGATCGGAATCTGGGTTAAACGTGGTTTGTGGAGCTCCCCCTGGTGTTGTGGTTATGGCGGTCATTTACGTTATGGAAGTAGTTTGACATGTACTTCGGTATCAGGGAGGTGTAGCGGATTTTATAGACTAGGCTCAGTGCAAGTTGTTTTACTCTGTCCTTCACCTTGAGCCAGCCCAGTGGGTAGGAGTGAGGTGTGCTCTGGGGTGGAGGTCTAAAAGTAACCTGACTAGCTTGTTCTGGGATGTTTGGAGTCTAGATTTGAGGGATTTGGAGGTGCTAGGGTACCAGGAGGTGCAAGCGTAATCGAAAAAGTGTTGAACGAGAGTTAGTGTTAGTGTTAGTGTTATAAATCAGAAATATATGATAATTGCTTCAATATAGGGTTGTCCCGATACCAATATTTTGGTACTGGTACCGGTACTAAAATGTATTTTGTTTCTTTTCTATACTTTTCTAAATAAAGGGCACCAGAAAAAATTGCATGATTGGCTTTATTTTAACAAAAAATCTTAGGGTCGGTAGGTTGTGAGTTCAAATCCCGGGCGAGTCATACCAAAGACTATAAAAATGGAACCCATTAACTCCCTGCTTGGCACTCAGCATTAAGGGTTGGAATTGGGGGTTAAATCACCAAAAATGATTCCTGGGCGCGGCCACCGCTGCTGTTTACTGCTCCCCTCACCTCCCAGGGGATGATCAAGGGTGATGGGTCAAATGCAGAGAATAATCACACCTAGTGTGTGTGTGACAATCATTGGTACTTTAACTTTAACTTTAAATAATGATTGATGATAAATTGAACTGGAAATCTCATGTAAAAAATATACAACATAAAGTAGCAAGAAACACGTCAATAATGAGTAAAGCAAAACATGTTCTAGACCAAAAATCACTCCATATTCTCTACTGCTCGTGAGTGTTACCATATCTGAGTTATTGTGTAGAAATATGGGGAAATAACTACAAATGTACACTTCATTCATTAACGGTGTTACAAAAAAGATCAGTTAGAATAATATATATTGTTGGATATTGAGCACATACAAACCCTTTATTTATTGAATCAAAAATACAGAAATTCCACGACATAGTGAATTTGCAAACAGCTAAAATTATACACAAAGAAAACTACAATCGGCTACCCAAGAATATACAACAATTCTTCTCAACAAAAGAGGAGAAATATAATCTTAGAGAAAATGTAACTTAAAACATTTGTACGCACGTACAACACTTAAGACCTTCAGTGTATCAGTATGTGGAATTAAATTATGGAATGGATTAAGCAAAGAAATCAAACAATGTACTAATATGATGCACTTCAAGAAACTCCATCCATCCATCCATTTTCTACCGCTTGTCCCTTTTGGGGTCGCTGGAGCCTATCTCAGCTGCATTCGGGCGGTATGCGGGGTACACCCTGGACAAGTCGCCGCCTCATCACAGGGCCTTTAAGAAACTCTTCAAACTTAAAGTGTTCACAAAGTACAAAGAAGAAAAAACATGATAAACATTCTGAATTTATCTCATCCATCCATTCATTTTCAAAATAATCTTACTTACCTCACCATATGAAATATAACTAACTTACTTCACCAATTATCATGTATTTATTTTTATTGTTATTACTTATGGAGTGTATTGTGAATACATTGAGAACAGGAAGTGAACAAAAGTTTTAGCAACTGCTATGTAAAGGAAAAGGGGTAGGATTAAATAAGCTCTGCTTCTTCCTTCTCCTTTTCGAACGTGTTGAATAGAGAAACTGGAAATTGTGATGTATCATGTTGTCTGCATGCATGTTCCAAATAAACTCAACTCAACTCAACTCAACTCAAAGTGAAAAAATATGCAATCAAAGTGGTCCAATGCATCCTTTGGTTTTCAGTATGTGAAAAAAAAGTCTGGTAAGTCCTGTTGTATATAAATGCAGGAAGGCTGTGTTTTATTGCAACAACCATCAATAGCGCCACATGAATAAAAAATACAATGGCACCTCAACTTGTGTTTTGAGATAAGAGTTGTCTCATGCTTTTAAGTTGCAAGCAAAAATTTGAGTTACAAGTATCCACGCTCCTAGTTGGCGTGGCAAATGTCACAGTGAACCCCGCAGCATTAGTTGATAGCTAGATATGGACATCATTTAGTTTTTCCAACCATGGGAAAGAAGAAAGTAAGTGTGAATGACAGTGCTGAGAATATATAATAATATTCATTGAATTAAATAAATACATAATCGAAAACATGACAGACAACTTGGCAAAGCAAGTTCAGCATATTCCTGCTCGTCTGCCCCATACTGAGGCAGAATGAGTCTAACGCCAGCCAAGCATCTAAACGGCTGACATATATCCATGAAAATAAGGAAAAGCTGCGGATGGTGTGTTTGATGGCTAAGTAGCTTGAAAGAGATACCGTAGAAGTCTGGTGTACATTATTACAACATTACTAGTAGTACATGTTGTATTGTTTTTATAGAATATTTATTTTGTAAAAGTTACTATTAAAAAAAACATGTTACAATTGTACTGTTTTGGGGAGCCAGAGTCAATAGTATTTATTTAAACTCATTTCAATGGGAGACGTTGATTTGAGAAACAAGCGTTTTGAGTTAAGAGCGCCATCACAGAGCCAATTAAGCTTGCAAGTTGAGGTACTACCTTCTTTAATTTGTTATAGCTAGCTATATGGGCAAACACTAGTGTATGTATACACACAAACATGCACAATCAAACGGTTTGTTAACTTGCTTGAGGGCATAAAGTGATCTATACATGTATTTAATGGTATGTACGGGGTCTTAAACCTGCCACCAGTCATTCAAATAAAACCTGGTCTTTACCTAATATTTATATGTCTAAACAAAACACTTGCATGAAACTGGCTCACACTGTGTTTACTAACAGCTATATGGAACCAGTTGACAAAGTCATGACTATATTTGTTTCAATATTAAAGCTCATTTACACATAAGGTATGCAGACTACTGTTTATTTTTGGTTTATTAATTATTATCAGGCTTAACAGAACATCTCACGAGCACATCACCAGCATTGAGAACTGACTGGTGTGCAATGTAATTACAGTGGTGGAGTATCTCTGACACTCACCGTTTTCTCTGTATACTTAAGAAACTGTTCATTATCTGTAAGTGATAGAAAATTACATCTTCCGTCTGTGGAAAATGTGGTCATTTATGTCATCATGTTCAGCCTGCAGAGCTGGCCTGACATGGATTACACTTTGGGCAATGTGTCTCATATTCACCAATATAAAATATATTTAAATGTTTTTATTTTTTTGCTGTTGTTGTTCGGATCTGGGTCAAATTCGTAAATCAGAGGTGTCCAAACTTTTGCCAATAATGGCTGCACACTAAAAAAATCAAAGCATGCGGGGGCTATTTTGATACTTTTCACTTTCAAAACCATTACAATATAGATTTTTCAACCTTTAGGGCTCCCCTCAAGTTTGTACACGGGGACCCAGAAGGGTCTTAGTCATAATTTTTTTTAAATAAGTCATATACTGTATTTTTTTTCAATGCTTAAATCTCAAGATCAATTTCAGATCTATCTGTTGATATAAGGTTTTAATATTTTTTGTTTTACGCTCATTTTGTTAAAAAAAAAACCTCTGTTTTTTATGGCATAAACACAAAATATGCAACATTTTCCACCCAAAAAAAGAAAAGTGGAATACTTGTGAAGTAATTGAAGCCTTAAATAGGTCAATAATTCATAACAACATTGATTTTGATTCATTATTATTTTTGGAGTAAAGACAGTTTTAGAAAAAAAAAATCCCATCAAAATTCTCAGAGATCTAAAACGGCCCCACTTATAAAAGTGTTAAAATAGGTCATACATTTTTTTGGTTTACTTTCAACGCTTAAATCTCTAGATCAACTTCAAATATATTCCGATGATTATAATTGTTTATTATTTTTTATATTTTTTGTTTTTTTGTCTGTTGTATGCCCTTGTTGCCATATAAAATTTAGCTTTTTAAGGCAAAAAAAAATCCAAAATATGGAATATTTCCCCCGGGAAAAAATGTCCAAGTGATGTGAAGTAATTGTTACCTTCAATAGGGCAATAAATCATAACAACATTGATTTTGACTCTCTTTTTTTGGAGCAATGACAGTTTTAAAGAAAAAAAATTGAGTTGTTATTAGGGTCAACATTGCACCCGTCTTCTTACATTTGACCTGTTTGCTCTTTTATTCCAAGTCTTTGTGTTTTTTTAATTAGTAATAGTCATTTTAGAAAGTGCCATTAAAAAATTAGTTGCGGGCTGCAAATGGCCCCTGGGCCGCACTTTGAACACCTCTGCCTTAAACGGAACATGTTTTAAGAAGAGCTGTTATGTTTTCATGTTCTTTCTCAGTGTCGTCCGCTTCCGTCACACGGGCGAGAGCACACGCTCGGAGGATGAGGGCGACAATTGGGAGCCAGTTGCAGAGGTTCGTGGTGCAGAGCAGACAGCAGAGCTGGAGTCTGTGGCGCTTACAGACGGAGCTCCTGTCCCTCGGGAGTTTGCCAACCCAACTGACGGTAGCGTACCTGTCTCTGTACTTATGAAGCAAACACACTCTTTGCAGCGTTCTAGCTATCTATCTGACTTCTTTCAGACACATTCATGGTGGAGGATGCTGTGGAGGCCATCGGCTTTGGGACCTTCCAGTGGAAACTCTCCATCCTCACTGGCCTGTCCTGGGTGAGGACTTCTGTCATTAACATTATTTCTACAATTTATGTATGCATGTTTTTGTCAGTGAACACGTGATTTTTGTGTTCAGATGGCAGATGCAATGGAGATGATGATCCTAAGCATCTTAGCCCCACAGCTGCATTGCGAGTGGAGACTACCAAGCATGGAGGTGGCACTGCTTACATCGGTAATGATGATCTCATGTTATTCTATTGGCTACTGTCTGTATCTAACAAGCCAATGAATTGACTTTTTCATTTCAAGAGTTTAATTAAGACTGAGAGTTTGGGTTTTTTATTAGCCTTATGGTGTAAAAATCACAATTAAGAAATTAAGAAAAAACATCAATACATTTTACTGCGTGAATAATATGGCGGTTCACTTTTTGAAGTGAATTACTGAACTAAATTAGTCATTTCAAATATTTTTTTAGATGTACCTGCATTTTGAGTGGACACTGAGAAGACTCATTTGTCTACACTTGAGGTCTTCAACAGGGGATCTGTGACCATTAGGGGGTTCTCAGAGGTACTGCAGGGGGGTCGTTAAAACTTTGGTTGATTAGACTTTAATATATACAGGTATATATGTCATACTTGCCAACCCTCCCGGATTTTCCGGGAGACTCCCGAAATTCAGCGCTTCTCCCGAAAACCTCCCGGGACAAATTTTCTCCCGAAAATCTCCCGAAATTCAGGCGGACCTGAGTGATGTGTCGACAGCCTGTTTTCACGTCTGCTTTCCCACAATATAAACAGCATGCCTGCCCAATCACGTTATAACTGTAGAATGATCGAGGGCGAGTTCTTGGTTTCTTATGTGGGTTTATTGTTAGGCAGTTTCATTAACGTCCTCCCAGCGCGGCAACAACACACAACAACAGCAGTCACGTTTTTGTCTACCGTAAAGCAGTTCGTCTGCCGTAAACAGCAATGTTGTGATACTCTTAAACAGGACAATACTGCCATCTACTGTACATGCATATGTGACATTAACATCTAGGGCTTTTAGAGAGCTGCGATGAGATGGCGACTTGTGAAAATGGATGGATGGGCTTTTAGAGAGTGCAGTGCACAACTGCGCACACAACAACGAGACGAACAAGAATGCATCATCAGAGAGGGTGTTCAGCATGGTTAGAAAAATAGTGACAGAGAATAGAACAAGGATGGACAATTCAACCCTTATCTCAACAATGAGTAGATGAGTGTTATGTGTGTGTATATGTGTAAATAAATGAACACTGAAATTCAAGTATTTATCTTATTTATATATATATATATATATATATATATATAAAATAAAATAAAAAAATATATATATATATAGCTAGAATTAACTGAAAGTCAAGTATTTCTTATATATATATATATATATATATATATATATATATATATATATATATATATATATATATATATATATATATATATATATATATATGAAATACTTGACTTGGTGAATTCTAGCTGTAAATATACTCCTCCCCTCTTAACCACGCCCCAACCCCGCCCCGACCACGGCCCCCACACCCCCACCTCCCGAAATCGGAGGTCTCAAGGTTGGCAAGTATGATATATGTATATATGTATAAATACAGTACAGGCCAAACGTTTGGACACATCTTCTCATTCAATAGGTTTTCTTTATTTTCATGACTATTTACATTGTAGATTGTCACTGAAGGCATCAAAACTATGAATGAACACATGTGGAGTTATGTACTTAACAAAACAAGGTGAAATAACTGAAAACATGTTTTATATTCTAGTTTCTTCAAAATAGCCACCCTTTGCTCTGATTACGGCTTTGCACACTCTTGGCATTCTCTCGATGAGCTTCAAGACGTAGTCACCTGAAATGGTTTTCACTTCACAGGTGTCATAGTTTTGATGCCTTTAGTGACAATCTACAATGTAAATAGTCATGAAAATAAAGAAAACGCATTGAAATGAGAAGGTGTGTCCAAATGTTTGGCCTGTACTGTATATACAGGTAAAAGCCAGTAAATTAGAATATTTTGAAAAACTTGATTTATTTCAGTAATTGCATTCAAAAGGTGTAACTTGTACATTATAGTTATTCATTGCACACAGACTGATGCATTCAAATGTTTATTTCATTTAATTTTGATGATTTGAAGTGGCAACAAATGAAAATCCAAAATTCCGTGTGTCACAAAATTAGAATATTACTTAAGGCTAATACAAAAAAGGGATTTTTAGAAATGTTGGCCAACTGAAAAGTATGAAAATGAAAAATATGAGCATGTACAATACTCAATACTTGGTTGGAGCTCCTTTTGCCTCAATTACTGCGTTAATGCGGCGTGGCATGGAGTCGATGAGTTTCTGGCACTGCTCAGGTGTTATGAGAGCCCAGGTTGCTCTGATAGTGGCCTTCAACTCTTCTGTGTTTTTGGGTCTGGCATTCTGCATCTTCCTTTTCACAATACCCCACAGATTTTCTATGGGGCTAAGGTCAGGGGAGTTGGCGGGCCAATTTAGAACAGAAATACCATGGTCCGTAAACCAGGCACGGGTAGATTTTGCGCTGTGTGCAGGCGCCAAGTCCTGTTGGAACTTGAAATCTCCATCTCCATAGAGCAGGTCAGCAGCAGGAAGCATGAAGTGCTCTAAAACTTGCTGGTAGACAGCTGCGTTGACCCTGGATCTCAGGAAACAGAGTGGACCGACACCAGCAGATGACATGGCACCCCAAACCATCACCCAACCATGCAAATTTTGCATTTCCTTTGGAAATCGAGGTCCCAGAGTCTGGAGGAAGACAGGAGAGGCACAGGATCCACGTTGCCTGAAGTCTAGTGTAAAGTTTCCACCATCAGTGATGGTTTGGGGTGCCATGTCATCTGCTGGTGTCGGTCCACTCTGTTTCCTGAGATCCAGGGTCAACGCAGCCGTCTACCAGCAAGTTTTAGAGCACTTCATGCTTCCTGCTGCTGACCTGCTCTATGGAGATGGAGATTTCAAGTTCCAACAGGACTTGGCGCCTGCACACAGCGCAAAATCTACCCGTGCCTGGTTTACGGACCATGGTATTTCTGTTCTAAATTGGCCCGCCAACTCCCCTGACCTTAGCCCCATAGAAAATCTGTGGGGTATTGTGAAAAGGAAGATGCAGAATGCCAGACCCAAAAACGCAAAAGAGTTGAAGGCCACTATCAGAGCAACCTGGGCTCTCATAACACCTGAGCAGTGCCAGAAACTCATCGACTCCATGCCACGCCGCATTAACGCAGTAATTGAGGCAAAAGGAGCTCCAACCAAGTATTGAGTATTGTACATGCTCATATTTTTCATTTTCATACTTTTCAGTTGGCCAATATTTCTAAAAATCCCTTTTTTGTATTAGCCTTAAGTAATATTCTAATTTTGTGACACACGGAATTTTGGATTTTCTTTTGTTGCCACTTCAAATCATCAAAATTAAATGAAATAAACATTTGAATGCATCAGTCTGTGTGCAATGAATAAATATAATGTACAAGTTACACCTTTTGAATGCAATTACTGAAATAAATCAAGTTTTTCAAAATATTCTAATTTACTGGCTTTTACCTGTGTATATATATATATATATATATATATATATATATATATATATATATATATATTATATATATACTCTCGGTGCAATTTTTCCACAAATGTAATTGTCTTTGTTAATATGAACATGAATAAATATATGTTCATGTCAACATTTAAAATAGCTAGCAACTAGCGCTCTAGTTGCCACCTAGCAGTTAGCGGCGCTAGTTGCCATCTAACGATTAGAAGCCTGAGCTGCCAGTTAGCTATTAGCAAGCTAGTGGCCAGCTAGCAATTAGCATGGTAGTTGCCAGCCAGCTATTAGCCACGCTATACTGTATTATTTGAACATCTTATTATTGCACAAAAACAAGGTACCGTACTTTTAGGACAGTTTTAATTTAAAACACAATTTTATAGAGGATATAAAAGTCGGGGTTCCCCACTCCGTCTCGCCATCAGTTTGGGGGTTCTTGGCTAGTAAAAAATTGAAGTCACCTGGTCTACACTCTTACAGGTGGCATCTTGCTTTTACCCCAAAGTGGTCTATTTGTTTACTATGTGTGTCTAATTACTTTTGCCCATGTACTTTAAGTGTAACACTTAGACATGTGCATATTCTGACAGTATTTTATACATTGACACAGGCGGTGTTCATTGGAATGATGATCAGCTCCTCCTTGTGGGGAAACATATCTGACAAGTACGGAAGAAAGACAGTAAGTATATATTTTTTAAATATAAGCTATTATGTTGATTGGATGTTTTTTGGCTTAGTGGTTTACATTTTTTGTGTGGAGTTTACATTTCTCCCACATTCCAAAGACATGCATGTTGGACCATTGATGGAATACTAAATTGTCCATAGGTGTTATTATTAAAGGCACCGACCTTCTGCTTGAGGTAGCTGAGGTCAAACATATTATGATAGTCAGGCACAGATAGACCCCAAGTGGTGCCCTTTTGCCCTGCATAAGAAAAAATGCCAATTTTGCTGGAGCCCAATTTTTTATTTCTTGTATTTAAAGGGGACCTATGATGAATTTTCCCTTTTCTGACTTATAAATATACTCGTAGTAAACACTGCCAAAGCATCAAATCATAAGGTTAATGCATTTTGTTGTCAGCTTGTACGTAGTTTTTGATGCCTTTTTTCGTGGGGTTTTGCAGTCTGGTTACTTTGTGACATCACAGCAAGGTGGTCATAGTCAGTCATAGTCAACTTCTCAGAAAGAGGGTGTAGAGCTCCCTCTCCTTAAGGGTATGAGGAAACACAAAAATGTAGGATTAAGTATTATTTTCATCTAATCTTGGAATGTGCATAATAACACCGATGTGAGACATGCAGTGTTATAAATGCTGCAAAAAGCAGCCTGTTTTATGCAGCCTGAATCGATTGGAGAGTGTGCATGTGAAGATGATGTTGTGACCAGGTGAATCTATATAATCTTTATTGAATGTTATATTTGGCCATTTGTGAAAAAAATGGTGGTGACATTTTCAATATATGTATTTAAAAAGTGTACATTTTCAAAATACAAATTATGATCCTTTTGAAGAGGCTGTAGCTTGGTTTTATTTGCAATCTAAAAACGCCTCCACAAACTAATGTCTTGCAGACAGACTCAAAAATGTTTATATTTACGGGGAAAATGCGGGATAATGAGTTTTCGTTTCCATCAAATGATTGTTGAATCAGTAAAAGAACATTTTAAAAAGTTATGTCATGACTCAACTGGGGTTCGATCTCATATTACATGAGTGTCATAAACACTCAGCTATCCATTCTATAGATAGTTTTACTAAATCAAGTTCAGTTAGTTTTATGTCATTTAAAATTGTAATTACTGAGAAGTAATGTGGGTGAGTCTGGTGAAGTATATCGCTGTATATCATTATCGTGATGCTGCTTATTCTTCAACTCTGTCAGAAAACAGTTAAAAATGTGTTGAGTACACATTTATTGTTCATTCAATGTGATTATTTAAGTTTGTACTGGCTAGAGGATGTCAGAGTTTGTAGGACGCGAACCCCAAGATGCAGAGAAGGCGGAAGGCGTCATACGGGAAAACATGATTTAATGTTTGAAATAAAGTAAAAACACAAACTAGGAACAGGCAAAATGGAAACAGGAACCAGAAAACAGAAAAACTGGAAATAGCAAACGGCTAACAGGATCTGGCTAACAGGAAAACAAGAAGCTAGGAGAAACCAACCGTAAATAGCTATAAGGAACAGCTTACCGCTATGACGACAGCGACAAGGACAGGTAGACACTACAATGACATCGGCAATGACAATCAGGTAGTGATGACAATGATCCAGCAGTGACTGGAGGGTAGGGCAGGTCTAAATAGCAGCTGGCTGATTGACACCAGGTGTGGCCAGGTGCCAATCAGCCACAGCTGAGGGGACACAGCACTCAGGGAGACAAGTAGGAAATAAAGACAAAATAAAAGTGCTGGACAGAAAACTAAGACAAACTCAGAGAAAAAACTAAAACACAGTCAAACTGTCAGGGACAAGCCTGACAGTAGCCCCCCTTCCTATAACGGATACCAGACGTTCTAGAACCCCCCCGCCCCAAAAAAGTCCAAAGTCACGGGAGGGTGGAGGGAGGACAAGGAGGTGGGCCACCAGGCTAAGTGTCCCCGCAACCAGCGGGGAAGAGTTAGGTGGCGACGGCGAGTTGAACGCCGCCGCAATTGGCGAGGCGGCTCGTCCGCTGGTGTGGGAGAACCCACCGGAGACGATGGTGGCGCCCTCTGCTGGCCCACCGGAGAAGATGGTGGCGCCCTCTGCTGGCCTACCGGGGAGGATGGCGGTGGCGCCCTCTGCTGGCCCACCGGGGAGGATGGCGGTGGCGCCCTCTGCTGGCCCACCGGGGAGGATGGCGGTGGCGGCGTCTGTTGGCTCACCGGAGAGGAGGATGGTGGCGCCCTCTGCTGCTGGCCCACCGGAGAAGAGGATGGTGGCGCCCTCTGCTGCTGGCCCACCGGAGAAGAGGATGGTGGCGCCCTCTGCTGCTGGCCCACCGGAGAAGAGGATGGTGGCGCCCTCTGCTGCTGGCCCACCGGAGAAGAGGATGGTGGCGCCCTCTGCTGCTGGCCCACCGGAGAAGAGGATGGTGGCGCCCTCTGCTGCTGGCCCACCGGAGAGGAGGATGGTGGCGCCGTCTGCTGCTGGCCCACCGGAGAGGAGGATGGTGGCGCCGTCTGCTGCTGGCCCACCGGAGAGGAGGATGGTGGCGCCGTCTGCTGCTGGCCCACCGGAGAGGAGGATGGTGGCGCCGTCTGCTGCTGGCCCACCGGAGAGGAGGATGGTGGCGCCGTCTGCTGCTGGCCCACCGGAGAGGAGGATGGTGGCGCCGTCTGCTGCTGGCCCACCGGACAGGATGGTGGTGCCGTCGGTTGTAGACCCACCGGACAGCATGGTGGTGCCGTCGGTTGTAGACCCACCGGACTGCATGGTGGTGCCGTCGGTTGTAGACGCACCGGACTGCATGGTGGCGTCTGCCGGCCCACCGGACTGCATGGTGGCGTCTGCCGGCCCACCGGACTGCATGGTGGCGTCTGCCGGCCCACCGGACTGCATGGTGGCGTCTGCCGGCCCACCGGACTGCATGGTGGCGTCTGCCGGCCCACCGGACTGCATGGTGGCGTCTGCCGGCCCACCGGACTGCATGGTGGCGTCTGCCGGCCCACCGGACTGCATGGTGGCGTCTGCCGGCCCACTGGACTGCATGGTGGCGTCTGCCGGCCCACCGGACTGCATGGTGGCGTCTGCCGGCCCACCGGACTGCATGGTGGCGTCTGCCGGCCCACCGGACTGCATGGTGGCGTCTGCCGGCCCACCGGACTGCATGGTGGCGTCTGCCGGCCCACCGGAGTGCATGGTGGCGCCGTAGGTTGCAGACCCACCGGAGATGATGGTGGCGTCTGCCGGCCCACCGGAAATGATGGTGTTGTCTTTTGCAGACCCACTGGGGCGAGAAGTAGCTGTGCCTCCCTAGCTGCACAGCCACTCATAGCCCCCCCCTCAAGGGACGGATCCCAGACATCACCAGATAGGCCCACAGACGACAGGGGTGGGTGGGAGAGGGCTTGGAATGAGGCCGAACTTTTCTTTAATTTATCCATTAATTCCAAAGCCTTGTTCATCCTCTCCGCCATGGACATGTCTGCGAGGTTCGAATTTGGCTGGATCATTATGTCAGAGTTTGTAGGACGCGAACCCCAAGATGCAGAGAAGGCGGAAGGCGTTATACGGGAAAACATGATTTAATGTTCGAAATAAAGTAAAAACACAAACTAGGAACAGGCAAAATGGAAACAGGAACCAGAAAACAGAAAAACTGGAAATAGCAAACGGCTAACAGGATCTGGCTAACAGGAAAACAAGAAGCTAGGAGAAACCAACCGTAAATAGCTATAAGGAACAGCTTACCGCTATGACGACAGCGACAAGGACAGGTAGACACTACAATGACATCGGCAATGACAATCAGGTAGTGATGACAATGATCCAGCAGCGACTGGAGGGTAGGGCAGGTCTAAATAGCAGCTGGCTGATTGACACCAGGTGTGGCCAGGTGCCAATCAGCCACAGCTGAGGGGACACAGCACTCAGGGAGACAAGTAGGAAATAAAGACAAAATAAAAGTGCTGGACAGAAAACTAAGACAAACTCAGAGAAAAAACTAAAACACAGTCAAACTGTCAGGGACAAGCCTGACAGAGGAGAAACCCTCAGGGCACCTCACAATTCGATTCCAATCCTTCGGTTGACGATTTGATTCAGAATCGATTCTCGATTCAACACAATTGCTGTGATATATTGTTGGGTATATCAATTATAGTAAAACCTTTTCAAAAGGTTACAAAATCTCCTCTTGACTGCTGACGTACAAAGTATAAGTGCAGTTTTGGACTAAATAGTTATTTTAAATTATTTTAATTTTATTTACAAAAATCACAGAATTGTAATCAATCTATACAAAAAAGTAGAGAAACCCCAAATCCAATAAAACAAAAATGATTCGGATATAAATTTACAAAGCTATTGAGAAGACATACAAATACAATACTAAAATAATTGCTATTAATAATAATACTATCAATAATAGTTGTTTGTTTTTAATCCAAAAATTGATTATTAAAAAAACTTTTTTTTATTATTTCAAAATCATGAATTGATTTAGAATCATAATTTTAAAAAATTGCAATTTGAATTGAAATTTATTTTTTTTGACCACCCCATAATTACAATACAAGATATGCTGTTAACAGTCATGTTGTGATACCTACTTCAAAGATAAACTCAATGGAAAAAAGCAGTAATGTATATACAGTAGCTATGGCTTATTGTAATAATTTACCACTTGATATCCGTCTAATAAAAGTTAAATCAGCCTTTAAACAAAGAGTGCAAAGGTATTTACTGGAATGCAAATGACCTCAGTTGAGGCAATAACATTAAACTAAATTAATTTGTATTATTTTGTACCAGTGTTGATTCTTCATGTCGCTTGATGTAATTGAACCGTTTTTTTAAACATATATTATGCATATATTGATAGTTATGGATTACAATGTGCTCTCATGTACAATCTTGTAGTCTCATTAAAACATTTTAAAATGTGTTTTTCAATGTTTTAAACAGTTTCGTAATATATAATGTTTTGTGTGGACCCCGATCAGACAAGCTGACTGCCTTGCCATCAGCCAATAAGGATCATTTTCAAATAAAATAAACAAATACTATTTAGGTTAAAAATATCCTTGTAATATTTTTATCATAATAATATCCCATCCATCCATTTTCTACTGCTTGTCCCTTTTGGGGTCACGGGGGGTGCTGGAGCCTATTTCAGCTGCATTACTAATAATATTTTTTGAATTAATAATTTCTGCAGTGGGTGTCAAAAATGTGTGTTCCTGATGTTAGTGACCTGCCATTTATCTTGATTGTTTAGTATGATACATTAGCAAGAGCCATGTTATTTAAAGAGTTCAGACTAATACATTGCACTCGATAAACACCATTTTCAAACCTTTCCAATATGCTAATTGGCATTGTAATTACACCTTTTTCTCCAAATATTTTTTTTCTTTCTTTCTGTTTTTTGACAAACAGGGTCTGACAATGAGTGTGTTGTGGACCATTTTCTACGGTCTGATGAGTGCTTTTGCACCCATCTATGGCTGGATCCTCGTCCTACGGGCCCTGGTGGGCTTTGGCATCGGTGGAGCTCCGCAGTCGTGAGTACCGCTCATCTACGCGATCATACTAATTCCAAATCAAACTACGCTAAACAGGTAATTGTCTCTGTATTCAATAGGGTGACATTGTATGCGGAATTCCTCCCCATGAAGTCCAGAGCAACGTGTATATTGTTAATTGAGGTTTGTACTGTCATCACCTGACGCTTACCTTGACCAGTACAGAACTCTCAAACTCTTATCACCTTGCCTTACAGATATTTTGGGCAGTGGGCACAGTGTTTGAAGTTCTTCTTGCCATCCTAGTGATGCCCTCTCTGGGCTGGCGATGGCTGCTCGCTCTCTCTACCATCCCCTTGTTAATCTTTTCCGTCCTATGTTTTGTGAGTACTTCAAGCTGAGTCATTATAACAACACTGTCAACTGATGAGTCTTTTTTCGCCCAGTGGCTACCCGAGAGTGCTCGATACGACGTGCTGACGGGGAATCACGATAAGGCTCTGGCTACTTTAAAGCGGATCGCCATGGAGAATGGAGTGCCCATGCCTTTGGGAAAACTTATTGCTGCAAAACAAGTAAATCCGTCTCTGATTAGCTGCCATTTATGTTACGACCTGTAAGTACTCTCTGTTTTGTACCAGGAGGAGCGTGGGAAGATCCGAGACTTGTTCTCATCGCACATTCGCTGGACTACAGTCCTGCTGTGGTTCATTTGGTAAATAGTGGGACTGATCATGTCATTTATTTATGGTTCTAACACTTTATAGACATGTTGTGTCTCCTTAGGTTCGCAAACGCCTTCTCGTACTACGGCCTGGTGTTGCTCACCACCGAGCTCTTTCAGGAGGGAGGTGCATGTGGAGGCAAGTTACTACTCCATGTTTATTTTGGCTTGTGGACAATTCCGAACATGGAATTTCAATTCCTATTAAGAATTGGAATACGATTGACTCCACCGTACAGCATGTTAGACCTAGACAAACTTTTTTGATCCGCAAGGGAAATTGTTCCACACAGTAGCTCAGTTACAAAGTTATAAAGGATAAGGATGGAAATGATAATGCACACAAGGGCACAAAATGAGGGCATAAAAAAAAAGGTATAAAGTAGATTAAAAATGTGCCATAGTAGCAATATAAAATATAACATATATGTAATAGTCACATATTATACAAACAGTATATAATATATACTGATATATTATTATATTATATTTTTATATAATATATACAATATAAAACAAATCACAATTACCATGTGTTGTGTATCAGAGAAGGGAAGGAGGCGACATCCAGGACAGGACTGCGGTTACTAGGTTTATTTGAAACCTTTGATGAATACGTGGCGTGTGTATGCTACTCAAAGTGAGTGAGTGCTGACTATGTGTAAAATTAATAATGTAAATGTTACCAAGGGTTGTTGTCTGTAAATGTTGATTGTATCTTTCGTCGTTATCCAAGGGGGCAAGGCGAAGAGGCAGTTCGTGGACAGGCAAGTGGTCGTGGGCAACAGCAGGGCAGCGTGGTCTGGGTCCGAGCAGGGAGGTCGTGGATCGTGGAGGGCAGTCAGGAATCCGGATGGGTGTCGAGTGACAAGGCACGATCACGGAGGACAGGGGAGTCACTGTGGAAAATACAAAAGGGCATGAACCAGGGGGAAACACGGAGAGATAGAGCAAAACAAGGACGAGGAAATCACTGGGAAAGGAATGCCAGACGTGATGCTTACTGGAAGGTTAGCGACGTTCTGGCAAAGGTTCCTCGGGTCCGCTGGTCTTTATGCTGCTCCCCCTCGTCAAGTCCAGGTGCGCTGATAATTAATTGTTTGCAGGCTTGTTGCTGTGTGGGCGTGTTGTGCTCAGCGCGAGCAGAGGCTTGTCTGAGTGTGCTGCCAGCAGAGGGGTTAAGAGAGGTGCCTGCAGCTGCAGAGGAAACGTGGGTTCGACTCCGCGTCATGACACCATGTACAATATTACAGAATATGTAACAGCTGCAGCAAAAAAAAAGGGCAGCATAAAATAGAGTAGATCCAGCAGAAAATAGACATTATAAACAACGAAAGGTAGGTAACATAGAAGTAATTATTATTATTCATTATCAATAGTGCTATTTCTATTGGTATTTGTATTGCTCCATTTGTATTGTAATGATGCTCATTGTCATATCTGTATTATTAATATTTATTTCACTAACTGCTTCTTTGCTATCACTTTTACTATCATATTTGTACATATCCTATTTGCTGATGTTGTTCAGTTGTTGTTGTTGTTGTCTCTTTGTCTTATGCCCCTCTTGTCCCCACAATTTCCCCCTCTGTCTTCCTTTTTTTCTCTTTCCATCCCCTCCTGCTCCGGCCCGGCTGCACCAACATAAATCCATTTAATATAGTCAAATACAAATAAGAGAGAAGTATCCCACACTTCTCTTTTGTAAAGTAAATCTGTACAGCCGATGTGGGAATCTACATCAACAATATGAAAAAATTAAAAACAAAATGTGTAAAACAGTCTTGTAGGAATATACAGTACTTTAAAGCATAATTCTATAATAAACTAAATCTGCCAATACTACTACCTTCAATTCAGATTGGAGTTGCCATTCTACTTCCAATTGTAATTTGAGAGACATTCTCAATGAATTTCGGGCTTTTGCACGAGCAGCCTCTGGATACACGCCATACCTCTTAATCAATTTAAATACAATTAAGGGTTGGGTTCGACCTCCAGTTACCCTCCACCCCCAACACACTTTAAATTCTTCATCTTACATCAACAATCCTTTGTGGGAACAGTTAGGGAAAGGCCAATTTCTGTTCCAACTTGACTGTGCCTGAGTTCATAACGCAATTCAAATGAACAGATACCTTTGTCTTTATATGTGCTGGTAATTGATTAAGTAATGAATAGGGATGTCCGATAATGGCTTTTTGCCGATATCCGATATTCCGAAATTGTCCAACTCTTTAATTACCGATACCGATATCAACCGATACCGATATCAGCCGATACTGATGTATACAGTCGTGGAATTAACACATTATTATGCCTAATTTGGACAACCAGGTATGGTGAAGATAAGGTCCTTTTTTAAAAATATTAATAAAATAAAATAAGATAAATAAATTAAAAACATTTTCTTGAATAAAAAAGAAAGTAAAACAATATAAAAACAGTTACATAGAAACTGGTAATTAATGAAAATGAGTAAAATTAATTGTTAAAGGTTAGTACTATTAGTGGACCAGCAGCACACACAATCATGTGTGCTTACGGACTGTATCCCTTGCAGACTGTATTGATATATATTGATATATAATGTAGGAACCAGAATATTAATACCAGAAAGAAACAACCCTTTTGTGTGAATGAGTGTAAATGGGGGAGGGAGTTTTTTTGGGTTGGTGCACTAATTGTAAGTGTATCTTGTGTTTTTATGTTGATTTAATAAAAAATAAAATAAAATAAAAAAAAAACCATACCGATAATAAAAAAACCAGATACTGATAATTTCCGATATTACATTTTAAAGCATTTATCGGCCGATAATATCGGCAGGCCGATATTATCGGACATCTCTAAATATGAGAGTAATGAGTATGAGGATACAGGGAGTACAGCTATTATTTTACAGCTGTAGTGTTTTATATTTCTCTCTAGTGTCCAAAGGTAATAAGATGGAGCTGCGGTGCAGCTTGGAGTGCAAATATCTGAACAGTGACGACTACAAAGACCTGTTATGGACAACCTTATCGGAATTCCCAGGTGATAAATTGGAATACTGCATTTTTTTGCTTTGACTACATCATAGATAGAAAGGCAGTAAATATGGCCTATTATTTTTCAACTGTAACATATTATGTTAAATATTTTATGGTTGTGTTCCACAGGATTATTGGTGACTTTGTGGGCGATCGATCGCTTAGGAAGAAGGAAGACCATGGCCCTGTGTTTCCTGGTCTTTTCTCTATGCATCATTCCTCTCTATGGTTGTGTGGGGAGGTAAAACGCTACAAATGATTTAAAATGAAATTGTGTCAGTCATACAGTATGGCCGCTCTTCCTATTTTCTTCAAGAACTTCCATGACGGTGCTGATATTCATCGCCAGAGCTTTCATCGCTGGAGGTTTCCAAGCTGCCTATGTGTACACCCCAGAGGTTCCTTACAGTGTTTACCTTCTCACCATAGGAATAAACCAGGGGTGCCCACACTTTTTCTGCAGGCGAGCTACTTTTCAATTGACCAAGTTGAGGGGATCTACCTTATGCATATATATAATTTATAGAGATGTCCGAAAATATCGGCCTACCGATATTATCGGCCAATAAATGCGTTAAAATGTAATATCAGAAATTATCGGTATCGTTTTTTTTTTTATTATCGGTATCGGTTTTTTATTTTAATTTTTTTTAATTAAATCAACATAAAAAACACAAGATACACTTACAATTAGTGCACCAACTCAAAAAACCTCCCTCCCCTATTTACACTCATTCACACAAAAGGGTTGTTTCTTTCTGGTATTAATATTCTGGTTCCTAAATTATATATCACTATATATCAATACAGTCTGCAAGGGATACAGTCCGTAAGCATACATGATTGTGCGTGGTGCTGGTCCACTAATAGTACTAACCTTTAACAGTTAATTTTACTCATTTTCATTAATTACAAGAAAATGTTTTTAATTTATTTATCTTTTTTTTTTTTTTTTTTTTTTAAAGTACCTTATCTTCACCATACCTGGTTTTCCAAATTAGGCATAATAATGTGTTAAATCCACGACTGCATATATCGGTTGATATCGGTATCGGTTGATATCGGTATCGGTAATTAAAGAGTTAGACAATATCGGATATCGGCAAAAAGCCATTATCGGACATCCCTAATAATTTATATTTATCTATTTATGAAATATATGTTTTTGTTAACAAGTTAAAGGTGTTTAATGATAATACAAGCATGTTTAATACATTTAGATTCCTTTCTTTCATGAAGACAAGAATATGAGTTGGTGTATTACCTGATTCTGATGACTTGCATTGATTGGAATCAGACAGTAGTGCTGATAACGTCCGCATTTTCAAATGGAGGAGAAAAAAAGTCCTCCTTTCTGTCCAATACCACATGAAAGTGGTTGGTTTTTGGCATCTTATTTGTCCAGCTTCCATATTCGTTTTTATACACTTTACTTTGTAATTTGCTAGCTTGTGCACGCCAGCTTTATGATACTCTTATTTTGTTAGCACAAGGAAGGATGAAGCAGCGCTTTTATTGTGAAGACAGGAACTGTGCAGTCTGTCTTTAGAGTTTTGAGAGTCTGTTGAAATAAAAAGTGTTTCTCGCCTTCCTGTCGGTCATTTTTTCTTAATAATGAGCTCGTCGAACGTCCTCACACAAGACCCTCGCGTGCCGCGAATTTCAATCAAGTGAGGAAAGTGACGTCTCGGTGAAGATTGTTGATCGCTAATTTTTAGGTCTATTGTTTTAATGCCTGGCTGGCGATCGACAGACACCCCCACCGCGATCAACGTAATGGGCACCCCTGGAATAGACTAATCCAACCCAAAGCAATAATTCTGATACTCTACAGGTGTATCCAACTGCAACCCGGGCTTTAGGATTGGGGACGAGCAGTGGAATGGCCAGAGTTGGTGCCTTCATCACACCTTTTGTTGCCCAGGTAACAACTGTCAAATGTTAACAAGGTGATACACAAAATGAGCATTTTTCCACCTTTGCTAATGTTGTATTTTGATGGTCGTGTGATGGGTGATGAGCCAAGGAGACGGCAATGTGGAATCGTCAAACAAAAAGCTTTATTTGTTTCAGCAAGCCTCAGACAGGAACTGCAGTTTCCCGGGGAAGGAATGGGCCGAATCTCTTCGGATGTCCTCTCGGACAACTATCCTTAAATACCATTTACCTAAAGACCCCCACTCTTTGTAACTCTAGCCTTGGGGCCGGGAAGTTTGGACAATACTCAAGTTTGTTTGTATAAATGCAGACAACACCTGGGCGTTGTCACTTTGCTCAATGGAGTCGGTTGACCTTCAAGCACTGACCTCTACTCCTACCGAGGGGCTCTTACCAAATGTCGTTATTGTGTTTGCACTTCCTCCTAAAATCCAACTGCCGCTGTCTTTTAAATTCCCCAATGTCCTTGTGCTGGACATGTGCACTGTTGACCTTAGTAGAATAATCCTAAATAAATCCTCTAAAGCTGGGGTCACCAACCTTTTTGAAACCAAGAGCTACTTCTTGGGTACTGATTAATGCGAAGGGCTACCAGTTTCCATCCATCAATTTTCTACCGCTTATTCCCTTTGGGGTCTCGGGGGGTGCTGGAGCCTATCTCAGCTACAATTGGGCGGAAGGCGGGGTACACCCTGGAAGAGTCGCCACCTCATCGCAGGGGCTACCAGTTTGATACACACTTAAATAAATTGCCAGAAATAGCCAATTTGCTCAATTTACCTTTAACTCTATGTTATTATTAATAATTAATTATATTTATATTTGTGGAAACACTGATCATCTTAATGATTTCTCACAATAAATATATATACAAACAGATAAATATCAATATGCAAGACTTTATTTTTATATTTTCTCTAAGTGCACATTTTTCAAATTGAACATTTTCAAATGATCACTTCTAAGACAGTCTTGTGAAATCACAATATCCCATTTTAACTAGCTAGCCACTCACATTTTTTAACAAATCATGAATTACTTTGCACCATGTTTGTACAAATAATAACTCATGTAAAATACAAAAGTCAACTCTCAAATTTTTAAATAAATCATGTCACACTTTGAACTGGACACCAAATCTGTTATCTGTTTCTTTGTCAGTTAGTGAAGACCAAGTCTTTAAAATATTTTCTTGGATTTTCAAATTCTATTTGAGTTCTGTCTCTCTTAGAATTAAAAATGTCGAGCAAAGCGATTAAATAGTAAATAAATACAATTTAAAAAATAGAGGCAGCTCACTGGTAAGTGCTGCTATTTGAGCTATTTTTAGAACAGGCCAGCGGGCTACTCATCTGGTCCTTACGGGCTACCTGGTGCCCGCGGGCACCGCGTTGGTGACCCCTGCTCTAAAGGATTCTGTGACCAAATACAAATACATGCTACTTCCAATCATATAAGAACATTGCACATGATATAATTCATTTCACTATCGCGCAGGTGTTGTTGGAGTCTTCAGTGTATTTGGCGCTCTCGGTGTACTGCTGCTGCTGCCTGCTCGCCGCCATCGCCTCCTGTGCGCTGCCGATTGAGACGACGGGCCGAGGCCTGCAGGAGTCCAGCCACCGCCAGTGGGGGCAGGAGATGACGGGCCGGGCCTCCTCCCACAGCTCAGGGCAAATCCCTCACTCGAGCTCTTGCTCCCAGGACTGAGTGATAATGACATTATTGAAATGAGGGACAAAAGGTCTCGACCCGCGTCGTCAATCCTCGTTCTCTGCGGTTAAGGGCACTAAAGTGGCTTCAGAGACGGCACAATTGTGTCATGTCACAACCCCAAGTAGTCTTCAACCACCACTGCTGTCACCATTTCACCATTGTGTACCAACAACGGGAGGGCCGGATGTGGGATTGAGCCACAAACGGTGGAGGACTTTCTTGAATAAATGATACTGACTGTAGCTGGAGCGTAATGAAGAAACGTGCTTTGCGAGGCACAGAAGGAAACAGAAGTTGTACCGTAGCGTCCGGCAAATGAGAAAGCCTTACAAATAGCTCTAATATATTATTTACCATCTTTGACATGTGTGTTGTCTGCTGTGTTTTGAAAAATGAACACATTCTACGATAGGGAATTCAAGTACCGTATTTTTGGGACCAAAAGGCGCACCGAACTATAAGGCACAGTGTTGATGAACGAGTCTATTTTAGACTTAGACTTAGACTTCCTTTTTATTGTCATTCAAATTTGAACTTTACAGTACAGATAAGAACGAAATTTCGTTGCATTAGCTCATGGTAGTGCAGGATAAAAAAGCAATAAGGTGCATATATAAATTTTCACACACAAGGCGCATTAAATGGGTCATATTATGATTTATTATCAGAACGCTTCGGAGTGCAAGTAAGGAAAGGTGGAAAAAACATCTCAACCGCACCAGTATCTAGTAGTGTGACCCAGGGGCACACTACTGATGATGCGTCCAATTGTAAAGCACCCATCCACCATTCCACTCTCAAGTATGTGCCAGCACAAAGGAATTTTACAACGTATCCTGTGTTTTGTAAACGTCTGACTAGGATAGCCGTAATGCTCTGCGTTCCATCATTCGGTGGGGCTTCGTATCTTACCAAAGTCGTACTAAAACATTTTGACAGATTTTTAGACGCCGTGTGTATTGTTCTCCATTCTCAATGAAACTTCCAAGTTTTGGTGTTGCTTGCTTACCGGTATTTGCTAGAGTCATTTATTGAACAGGCCACACGTATCTCCTATGTGTGACTGCCATCTACTGGTCACACTTATCATTACACCATATACCAAATAACATTGCTTTGAAGTCGGTAAGCACAACCTGAATGTATGAACACTGTTGATTTTTGAGAAAATGAAAGGATTTTAAGTGCGCCTAATAGTCCAAAAAATACGGTAATAAGAGATCTATGTGTGTGTATATTTTTTTTAATAACAACAGCTAAAGCAAAAAATTTTCCTGATTGAAAATAATTACCTGATTACTTAAAACTAGGGATGTTCCGATCAGGGTTTTATGCTGCCGATTCGTATACCGATCATCCACGACTGAGATCGACTGATACCAATACCGATCACATGTATTAATTGTACATTTTTCAATATATTTACGATGACATTGGCGAGTGCTATTGACAGTCTAAAAATATCAACACAATATTTAAACTAGTTCCCTATTCGCTTATACAGTCGTCCCTCGTTTCAAATATTGCGGCTTCACCACAAAGCATGTTTTTTTTTAAGCATATTCTACAACATCGACCAAAATTAAACCTTTTCAAGAATACAAATGACTAAATGAACTAAAAATGTCAATAATACAATAGGATTGGCCACTGGATGAGACCAAACCAATCAGAAAGTGTTGATCAGTATTGTGGCCACTGATTGATTTAGCCTCAGGCAGTGTGACTATTTTGCAATAAGATAGCATAAAGGTGACTAAAGGGTGGTATTTCATGTCTAGAGGGCTCTCTAATTGTTGACATGTTTTTATTTAGGAGGTAGTTAACATTTTTTAATGCCCTAGCAATGAAAATATTATATTTATAATTAATGATTCCTACTTTGCGGAAATGTCATTTATCGTGGTCATGTCTGGAACCAATTAACAGCGATAAATGAAGGATTACTGTATTTTGTATAACTGTTGTAGCAAAACAAAGTCAATATCACACAATAACTAAACAACAGCAAAAACGACTTTATGGTTACCAGCAAATCCTTTGGTTTTTGCCCTCAAAGTCTTCCTGTGTCCGGGGAATTATTCCCGAAGTTCATTAACAAAAACAACAACAACAAAATATTTTGAGAAAATAAAAATATCAAACTTATCATTTTTAGTAATACTCATATGCTGATATTACACTTGTTATTGATGTAATGATACTTGATAATCCTACTTAAAATACTACAAAATGTTTATTTGCTGATTATAGTCAGCTTAAGTGATCAGCTCCACACTGTCAGCTAGGGAACTAAAAATAAAAATAAATACATTGTCAGCCAGAGGGGATCGGTATTAAAAGGCAATGATCGGCAATGGCGATCACATAATTTTTCATGAAAATCGGACTATACCGCTCAATGGCCGATCGATCAGCACATCTTTACTTAAAACAATGCGTTAAGATCTAATTGGGTGCCAAACGTCACGCTGCATCTGTTGAGTTTGTTCACGCTCAGAATGATCTGTAAATAATGCATCAAACCTGTTTAGTTGTCAGGCTTTTCTTTGTTTCTTTGTAATGAGGTGATGTGAAGGTCAAAGTATTTTGCCCAATCTGTGTTTGGAAACAAACTAACTAGCAGATGCCCATCTAGCTGGTTCTTCCATAATGAATTCTACCAGTGAGACATAGTGCTGCATTAGGTGTCTGCGTGCACCGATTCTTGTCAATACACTGGATGTTGCAATAAAAAGATTCTTGCAAAAAAGCAGTGACAAATGCTGTTTTGTTAGTCAAATCATTCAGATTCTTTCAAACATTTTAACCGTCTTTTTGTCGATGTATATTAAAAAACCTGATATCATATTATACTTCACACCATAAACCAGGGCTTTTAACCAAAGGGCTGAGGCCCATTGTTGGGCCGCCAAAAAAGATGTGTTTCTCAGCTGTAGTCCATATGGGCCACAGCAGTACTCCGTTGTAATACACTTTGTCACCACTCGTGGCAGTAATGACAAGATCAAACAGACAGAAAAAGTATGGCGCTCCAGTTATACAAACATTTCTTAAATGCAAAAATTATGACCAAACTTTCATTCTCACTTTAATTTTATTGACAGTTTATTTAAGAAACATTTATATTATCACAAGCGGTAGAAAATGGATGGATGGATGTATATTATAATTTAGCTTGCACTTATTAATTTTAGCACTGCATAATTTTAATCAATATTTTTTTATTTTTTTTATTGACAGTTAAGAAACATACTTATTTCAGCACAACATAATGGTATGTAAATTTATTTTTTGTCTGTTGGGAACTTGGGACCTATTACCTCCCTGCTTGGCACTCAGCATCAAGGGTTGGATTGGGGGTTAAATTACCAAAATGATTCCCGACTGTGGCCACCGCTGCTGCTCACTGCTCCCCTCACCTCCCAGGGGGTGGAACAAGGGGATGGGTCAAATGCAGAGGGTAATTTCACCACACCTAGTGTGTGTGTGAAACTATCAGTGGTACTTTAACTTAATAAGTCTCTTTTTATGCAGTATATTCGGTTAGTACTTATTTTTCTAATCAGTCTGACCAAAGCCTAAGGTTTATTCCTTAAATAAATTGTAATCTTAATGATTAACATATGGTTTTGTATCATTTGACAAGGTTGTAAACTGTAAGTAGGTTAGCTACTTTGTGCTACTTTTTATATATATATGGAAAGTGCTATACAAATAAAGTTTGATTTTTATTTAATTTTTTTTTTTTTTTTGATGAAAGTTTGATTTGATTTAGATATAATTATTGAATACCCGTAAGATTACTAATTTAGTGTTAATATTTGAATGGGCCTTCAGCTCCTTTATAATGGAAAAATTGGGTTCTGAGGTCTTAATGGTTAGGAACCTCATATTAGTGTATGCCTCATTAGGCACTGGAAAGAAAATTCCAACCGAATCACCAACACAAATTCACAGGTGAGCTTTCAGTCCACAACTCTTTTGTCCCAAGATCTGACCCAAAAGCCTGGCAGCTTCCTGGGCACAGCCTCTGTGAATGGTTAGTCCAAAACCTCCGTGGCCATAGTTGTGAATCACCTACAGCAAAAACACAGTAAACTCAGATACTGAGAACCAATAACACGGCTACATCTGGATTTGGAATCACCTCTACTGCAGTGGCACCGCACTGTATTGTCTCTCTCTCCAGTCGGACTGTGCTTCGGGCTGGTCTGAGGCCGCTCCAGTCGTACATTTTCCTGGCATGCTGAGGGCAGAAAACAAACAATACATAAAAGTAATTATATTGGCCAACAAGATAAAATTGCATGAATACATAATTAAAAAAGGTATGGTTTTGTTTTGTTTTCGCCAGTTTTGGCATGAACAAGCTAATGCAGGAAGAAATAAAATAAAAAGACATAAGCGATTAATATAGAGCAAATTCAACAGAACAGAAAAATACGCTTGAACACATCCTTATGTAATTATAATTAAGGGTGAATAGTTGACCAAACTGTACATTTACTTGATCAACTATGGGGAACAGTACCGTAGGGGTGTCTTCTACTAAAGATTATCATAGTTGAATCTGATTCATTAGACCAGGGGTACCCAAAGTGGGGTCTGTGGGCCAAATTTCGCCTGCCAAGTTGTTTCATTTGGCCCGCCAAAAGGGGGCTTCACCAATACATTTTTAATGACCTGGTGTGTCTGCAAAGCTCGTTGCCATCTATTGAATGAGGTGATCACCACACCCTATACAGTATATGGCGGTAGCGCTGGGCGATATGGACGAAAAAGTACATCTCGATATATTTTTACTTAAATTCGATATTCGATATGTATCTCAATATTTTCCAGCGAAAGTATATATATATAAAGATATTCATTTTTGAGCAAGATTCACAAAAAATTAAAGGGGAACATTATCACCAGACCTATGTAAGCGTCAATATATACCTTGATGTTGCAGACAAAAGACCATATATTTTTTTAACCGATTTCCGAACTCTAAATGGGTGAATTTTGGCGAATTAAACGCCTTTCTATTATTCGCTCTCAAAGCGATGACGTCACAATGTGACGTCACATCGGGAAGCAATCCGCCATTTTCTCAGACACATTACAAACACCGAGTCAAATCAGCTCTGTTATTTTCCGTTTTTTCGACTGTTTTCCGTACCTTGGAGACATCATGCCTCGTCGGTGTGTTGTCGGAGGGTGTAACAACACGAACAGGGACGGATTCAAGTTGCACCAGTGGCCCAAAGATGCGAAAGTGGCAAGAAATTGGACGAAATTTGTTCAAAATACGAGGGTCTGGGGAAAGCCGACGAAATGGTCTATCGTTTGTTCCGCACACTTTACCGACGAAAGCTATGCTACGACAGAGATGGCAAGAATGTGTGGATATCCTGCGACACTCAAAGCAGATGCATTTCCAACGATAAAGTCAAAGAAATCTGCTGCCAGACCCCCATTGAATCTGCCGGAGTGTGTGAGCAATTCAGGGACAAAGGACCTCGGTAGCACGGCAAGCAATGGCGGCAGTTTGTTCCCGCAGACGAGCGAGCTAAACCCCCTGGATGTCTTGGCTCACACCGTCCCTTATGCCACCGAAGATGATCAAGAGAAGAATATCGACCCTAGCTTCCCTGGCTTGCTGACATCAACTCCAAAACTGGACGGATCAGCTTTCAGGAAAAGAGAGCGGATGAGGGTATGTCTACAGAATATATTAATTGATGAAAATTGGGCTGTCTGCACTCTCAAAGTGCATGTTGTTGCCAAATGTATTTCATATGCTGTAAACCTAGTTCATAGTTGTTAGTTTCCTTTAATGCCAAACAAACACATACCAATCGTTGGTTAGAAGGCGATCGCCGAATTCGTCCTCGCTTTCTCCCGTGTCGCTGGCTGTCGTGTCGTTTTCGTCGTTTTCGCTTGCATACGGTTCAAACCGATATGGCTCAATAGCTTCAGTTTCTTCTTCAATTTCGTTTTCGCTACCTGCCTCCACACTACAACCATCCGTTTCAATACATGCGTAATCTGTTGAATCGCTTAAGCCGCTGAAATCAGAGTCTGAATCCGAGCTAATGTCGCTATAGCTTGCTGTTCTATGCGCCATGTTTGTTTGTGTTGGCATCACTGTGTGACGTCACAGGAAAATGGACGGGTGTATATAACGATGGTTAAAATCAGGCACTTTGAAGCTTTTTTTAGGGATATTGCGTGATGGGTAAAATTTTGAAAAATACTTAGAAAAATAAAATAAGCCACTGGGAACTGATTTTTAATGGTTTTAACCCTTCTGAAATTGTGATAATGTTCCCCTTTAAGCGAATGACAACTCGGTAACACTTTAGTATGGGGAACACATATTCACCATTAATTAGTTGCTTATTAACATGCAAATTAGTAACATATTGGCTCTTAATTAGTCATTATTAATTACTTAATGCCTTATTTTGCATGGCCTTATTATACAACCAGTAAGCCATTAACTAAGAGTCTTCCCTCAATAACCTCAGAATTATTGCTCATTAGTAACCCTAACCCTAACCCTTATATGTTCCCCTAGTGTCCAAATAACTCAAAATTAAGTCTTTGTTACTTTAATAAGCAACTAGTTAATGGTGAATATGTTCCCCATACTAAAGTGTTACCGACAACTGTAGTGTAAACAGTAAGTGGCACTTTTATTAACCCAGTTAGTCAAGATGGGTATTAAAAGCACAGAAAATAAACTGTTTAAGTAGCACAGAATTAGATAACATAAATAAAATAGAAAAATATTATTTCTACGTAAAATAAATAACATAGCTGAGCAAATAATACAAAATGTAATACAAATAAATTTGCAGGCAGGAACTTTTTAATTCCCAGTCAACGATGTAATGGACTGTCACACACGTACGGTTCTGGTCAGCGCCAAGTAAGTGACTTCACTTAATTGTGCGGCTATGATCTTCCTCACTTCGGCATACATTTTTGGCAGCATTTCTCGTGTGATATACTCAAGAACAGTTTTGATTTGGGCTTACATGGTAAACAACTCAAATTAATGTTTTATCCAGACGCATACATTTGCCCAAATGTGGTCAAGTAGACGCATTGTGTGTTACCATGAATTGATTAACGTGGACCCCGACTTAAACAAGTTGAAAAACTTATTCAGGTGTTACCATTTAGTGGTCAATTGTACGGAATATGTACTGTACTGTGCAGTCTGCTAATAAAAGTTTCAATCAATCAATCAATCCTGGACATTGTCTACATCGCTAAAAGAAAAACCTAAAGAAGAGAATCCCGCTGCCATCTTCCACTAAGTTTTTAATATACATGAATCGCCCGCTTGAATATTCCCTCTTCTCTTCTACAACTCTCTCTTCGTCATTTGGGATGTCTGTTGTGATTTCCCTTACTGGTTCGATGCCTCGCCCTATCTTGCCTCTGATTGGCCTGTCCCTAATGTTTTTCCCTAATGCAGGGGTGTCAAACTCAAATACAGAGGGGGCCAAAATTTAAAACTGAACAAAGCCGCGGGCCAAGGTTGAACAAATTAACCTTTAACGTACTCTACGAGCTATCGTCACGTCCGCTTTTCATCCATTCTAACATCTTTCAGACCTGGTCACAAGATATGTGCGGCTTCTGTACGCACACATGAGCGAATGCCATGCATACTTCATCAACAGCGATACAGGTCACACTGAGGGTGCCAGTATAAAAAACTTTAACACTGTTAGAAATACACGCCACACTGTGAACCCACACCAAACAAGAATGACAAACACATTTCGGGAGAACATCCGCACCGTAACACAACATAAACACAACAGAACAAATACCCAGAATCCAAAAACCAGAAACCAAACCCCCCCCCACACACACACACACACCTTGTAGTGTCCCGGAAGAGTTAGTGCTGCAAAGGGTTCTGGTTTGGAGTGGATTCACAGTGTGGCGTATATTTCTAACAGTGTTAAAGTTTTTTATTCGGCTACCCTCAGTGTAACCTGTATCGCTGTTGATGAAGTAGGCGTTGCATTCTAATGTGTGTGCGTGCAGAAGCCGCACATGTTATGTGACTGGGCCAACACTCGTTGGGCTGGCTGGCTGGCGTTTGGAAGACTCCCGGGAGGATCGGCGGGCCAGCTTTAGTGTTAATTTGATATCGACTCAAGGGCCAGAGTTTGACACCCATGCCCTAATGTCAACCAATCGTGACTCATCATAGTAAACAACCAACCAATCATGGATGTTCTTATACGTGCATGCACATCTTGGAAGGAGGACGGGGAGGGTTTTAGTAGCCCATGGATGTTGAGAGGGAAAAGGAAGCGGGGGAGAACAAGGAACACAACAAATAAGCGGTGTTTGGTCATTTTAACATGAAATAAATTATATCAATATTACAATATTTTCTTAATTCATATCTTCTTTAAAAATATGTCGATATATATCTTACAAACTTGATATATCGCCCAACCCTATATGGTGGCATGTACGACGCCCATAAAAACAACTCATCACCTCATCAATAAAAACAGTTAATTTGCACGCGCAAATAGAGTCTGTGAATTTTGACTGTTTTAATGCCGGGGTACTGAACCGCATGACCCTAGGATGCAGATATGGCAGGCAATATGCAGGTGGAGCTGTCCTTTTATGCAAATACAAATGCAAGACAAAACTAAGAGCACCAGCAGTCCAAGCGGGGAGACACGAAAACTTGCAGAACACAACAAAACAACACAACGCAATTTGATGTGACACAACAAACATCAGACATTGCCAGCAGGTGTGTCTACAATCATTAAACAAGGGGTAGGTGCGAAAATCAGCGTTCAAGCCAGAGGCAAAGTGGCTGAGAGTAGAGACACACAGAAAATGGAACAATATATAGGAGCACTGAACAGGAAATGATGCAAAACACAGGAAAATAAAGAAGAGAGTCTAAACTGTCATGTGAGATCATGACACTAAACTCCTTACTCATGGTGCTGCAGTTTGCTTAAAATCACACATTTTTACTTTGGCCCTTTTCTTTGTTTTTTAAGCGCACGTAAAGCAGTTCAGAGTGCAGCTGAGATAGGCTCCCGAACCCCCCGCAACCCCGAAAGGGACAAGCGGTAGAAAATGGATGGATGGAAACCAGTTCAGACATCACAGACTCCTTAACCATCCATCTATCCAGTTCTACCACTTGTCCCTTTCAGGGTCGCGGGGGGATGGAACTTATCCCAGCTGCACTCAGGCGAAAATCTGAGATTTTTTCCGATAATCAAGAATCTGTTTTATCACGGCGGCTTCCGTGTGCGACGTGGGAATCCAGTCCGGCGGTGCAAGTGGCCCATCTCGGAACATCCTCCTATAACACCCGCTGTACGCTAGGCGTCTCGGGTACTCAACTTGCCTTCCTTTCACGGAGGGAGGAGAGGGATTCAATGTCCAACGATTCAAATCGTCGAATAGTCAACTATTGCAAGACACCCTTGTGAGCTTGCCGTACCAACCTGAGGCCCACCGTTGGTCTTAGTGGGACTGTTTATTTGTGGGATTCCCCAATACCTGTAACCTGACTCTCGCTAGATCCTTGTAGTTCGCTGAGCTCCACACAAGGATCTGGGCTCGAGGACAATGCAAACTCCTTCAAGATAGCAAAAAATACTGAACCAATCAGGATCGCCGGGCGGGATTTCATAGATGTGACGTAGCGCCGAAGCGACTGTTTGATTCAAACAACAATGGCGGCATGCAGCGAGGAGTCGTGTGCTGACATTGATTCTGCTATTGCAACTATTTTGTCGAATCTATCGAATTCTAATTTTTTAAAAGATGAACAGAGAACGGTTTTGAAGGCATTTATTAACTTTTCGCTCTGTCGTTATCCAATATGTCGGCTGTTCTGTTTTGGATTTCCCAGCGTCGCTCTCATCAGCAACACGGGTTGATTTGGATGTGAGTGGTTGAAGTAGCACGTCATTCAAGATAACGGACAAGTGGTTTATCCAATCACATACAATGATTTTTTTTACAAGGCCTCGCCTTCTGAAATACATCTCCCATTGAGAAGTCCCAGATCCTTGTGTGGAGCTCAGCAAACTACAAGGATCTGGCGAGAGTCAGGTTACAATAACTGTGCTCTCAAAAAAGCAATGCCAGAACTGATAGTTAACGATGGGCAAAATTGTTACCTTTAGACTAGGCTCCAGCTGGCAAGCCTTTTCCCAAATGTTTTCATGATCAGTGGGACTATTGTGCTCATTCCAGTTGTCCAACTGGAACAACCCACCGACTGTCACGAGACTACTCCTGAAAACAGAGTGCAGAGAGTAACACGTGTACACTAAATGTCTAACTAAAAGTGCTACACTACAAGACACTATGTGGTACTGCTGTTCTGTCTCACGGACGCTACCCTGGGATGATGTACGGTGAGGTGTATACACTTGAATCGTGGGTCAAAATCCAGTGCTTCAGCCATGGGGCATCCACCTGAAAAATAGGAATGTAAATACCTTACTACTCCTTAATATTCGAATACAAATAAATATGGTGATTACCCTAACCTTAATTATTTGTCCACGGGCTGGCTTAAGTTCAGGGTCATGCTGGAGCTCTCCGGCTCTTACACCAGGGCAGTTTATGATCACATCTGCACCATTTTTGGACAGCTAAATAGAAAGCAAAACAATGTGAATTCTTTGGAATGATGTGTAAATATATGTTCGACAGGACAACAAAATTCTAAGGCCAACCTCTGTAAATGAGCCAATTTTCCTGTGATAAAATTTCACACCTCGTTTTTGCAACCTGAAGAGGACAAGGAAGCAGATGTAGACAAAACATCACTTTAAACACTTGTGCTAATCAGTAACTTTGTATTCATGCTAGTCAATATGTCTGAACTGATGTGAATATATGGCAGCTAGAATTACTGGCTATGCAAAAGTACAGACAGCCCTTTTGCAATAAAATATCATTATTCATTAAACATGTTGACCCTCAAAATAGTATTTATACTCGATTGCCTGGGTTTTTTTTAGACCCTTATCTAAAAAGTGCTTTTACTACGTTCTATCAACATTTACGAGTGGGGAAAAAAAGGGACATGAATGTTCTCTTTTCATTGTATAATGGCTCACCAAAATACAAGCTGCTACAAACTAAACATTAACTTTGTCAAGTTCCATTCAGCTTATAAAAGTTTATACAAACTCTTGACACGACTTACTGCGCATCCACTTTCTAAACCACTTGTCCTTATTACAGTCACCGGCGAGCTGGAGTCTATCCCAGCTGACTTTGGACTGGTCAGGGATGGGCTATATGGCCTAAAATCTATATCACGATGTATATGAATGGATGGAAAAATTATTTAAGAGAAACAAAAAATATATAGTATGTGGTGACTTTAATATCAACCTTTTGAATCTTAATAAACACAAACACACAGCAGAATTTATAGACACCATGTTCTCCATGGGCTTATTCCCACTGATCACACGACCCACAAGAATCACAACACACAGCAACACACTTATTGACAACATATTTTGTAACATAGTAGATCAGACTGTAACTGGAGGCTTGTTAGTGAGTGACGTCAGTGATCATTTACCACTGTTCATGGTGTACTGTGTAACTGCAAAACATCCAAACCTGTAAAAAGTGAATATTATCGTAGAGCCACAACAGAAAGATCATTAACAGCGCACTAAAGAATGATTATAGCGAAACAAAACTGGGATTCTGTTTTTCAAACGCCAGATATCCATCCATCCATTTGCTACCGCTTATTCCCTTCTGGGTCGCGGGGGGCGCTGGAGCCAATCTCAGCTACAATCGGGCGGAAGGCGACGTCAGATATAAATGCAGCTTATAATTTATTTCATGACATTTTTTTCCTCACTTTATGATACACACTGCCCCATCAAAAATGCACTATAACTAACTCCACAAAAACTCCATGGATAATCAAAGGGCTTGCGAACGCTTGCAAAAAGAACAATTATTTATATAGGACTTTTTTTAGGCATCAAACCATAGAAACAGAACAAAAGTACAAAACATATACAAATAAATTAACCAGCATATTAAGAGCAAGCAGAAAATAATACACCACCAAATTATTAATCCAAAAGAAAAATTATATAAAGGGAATTTGGAAACGGGGTTTGTATATTAATCAAATGATTAAAATGTGTGTTACAGTTGACCTTTTAGTGCGAGTTAGATACTTACCAGTCCATTAACCAGGGTAGGTATGTTTTACCCTCCAACATGAGACTAGTGTGGAACCACCCATAGCTAAAAAGGGAGGACATTGACAGAATAATTGGCTTGAATGACTGACAAATGTCTGTATTGACAACCACAACTCTACCTGTAGCCAGGAAACATCTTCAGCTCACGCTCTGAGAGACGTCTAAAGCCGAGCACTATATCTTTAAAGGATGGGTCCTGCACAAAGAAAACAACAACACATGAGCGAGACACACCTTAAACAACTTTGAGATTAGATCGAATCTTATCTTTCAGGTGTGAATTGGGCGTGTCAAGAGCAAATCTATACTCACAGGTTTTTGTTCCCTGCAGAGGTTGTAGCCAGACTGGAGGAAGACACCCATTTTTACAGACTCCGGTGAACTGAGGCAACTGAGCAAGTAGTCAAAGGTCTGTTTATTCCATTCCCTAAAGGGAAGGAAGATGTAGCAATGACAAATGTAAAGAAACGGGTTAATTTGAGACAAGGCGACATGAGTACCTTTCCTTTAGATTGCCCTTGTCATCGAGGTATGGCTGCCAAAAGCCTGCCGCGCCATCACTGGTGGTCAGTGGGGTGAAGCGGTCTGCATACACCTCAATGGTCAGTGGACTAACAATAGAGTGGTACTGCTCATATATACTCTGAGCAGTGGACAGTCCAATGACTCCAGCGCCGATTATAGCAACACGCATGTCTGCAAAGGCACAACATCATCATGCTTATTTGACGATGTACTCCGCCTTCCGCCTGAATGCACCTGAGATAGGCTCCAGAACACCCCGCGACTCCAAAAGGGACAAGCGGTAGAAAATGGATGGATGGAACATTTCATATTACATTTTCTGTTACCAAAATGATCATGGCTGTCATTGTTATAATACGGTGAATTTGCAAACAGCTAAAACTATGTACAAGGAAAACTATAATCAGCTACGCAAAAATGTAAAACACTTCTTCTCAAAAAAGGAAGAGCAATATAACCATATAACCTTAGAGAAATATTTAATTTCAAAACATTTGTTTGCACGCACAACACTTAAAACCTTTAGCATATCAGTATGCGGAATTAAATTATGGAATGGATTAAGCAAAGTCAAACAAAGTACTAATATGATACATATCGAATCGGAAGTATATCGGAATAGTGGATAACAATTAGTTACGGTTACTAGGTGCACCAGAAAGTTTGATCATATTACGCCTATACTGGCTCACCTGCACTGGCTTCCTGTGCACTTAAGATGTGACTTTAAGGTTTTACTACTTACGTATAAAATACTACCCGGTCTATCTCCATCCTATCTTGCTGATTGTATTGTACCATATGTCTCGGCAAAAAAATCTGTGTTCAAAGAACTCTGGCTTATTAGTGATTCCCAGAGCCAAAAAAAAGTCTGCGGGCTATAGAGCGTTTTCTATTCGGGCTCCAGTACTCTGGAATGCCCTCCCGGTAACAGTTAGAGATGCTACCTCAGTAAAAGCATTTAAGTCCCATCTTAAAACTCATTTGTATACTCTAGCCTTTAAATAGACCCCCCTTTTAGACCAGTTGATCTGCCATTTCTTTTCTGCTCTGCCCCCCCCCCCCCCCCCTCTCCTTCGTGGAGAGGGGAGGGGCACAGATTCCGTGACCACAGACGACGCGCTAGCTGTCCAAAGCCGGGACCCAGGGTGGACCACTCATATGTGCATCAGTTGGGGACGTCTCTGCGCTGCTGACCTGTCTCCGCTCAAGATTATCTCCTGCAGGCCCCACTATGGACTGGACTCCCACTATTATGTTAGATCCACTATGGACTGGACTTAAGGCTGGGCGATATATCGATATACGCGATATATCGCGGGTTTGTCTCTGTGCGATATAGAAAATGACTATTTCGTGATATCGAGTATACGTTCTCACGCAGTTGCTTTTAGCTGCGGGCATTACACTATAGACTCTCCTCCTCTTTCCAGTCTCTCCTTCTCACAGACAGCAAGCGCACCTTCTTACACACGTCACATACTGTCACGTCATACGTCACATACGTATACGTCCTCCCCGAGCAGAGAGGTAGCAGCATGGCTAACGTTAGCTGTGATGCTAGCGGAGTGGCCTCCTACCGGTCGGACGTGCCCGAAACACCTCCCTAGGGAGGCGTTCGGGTGGCATCCTGACCGGTAGGAGGCCATGGGGAAGACCCAGGACACGTTGGGAAGACTATCTCTCCCGGCTGGCCTGGGAACGCCTCGGGATCCCCCGGGAGGAGCTGGACGAAGTGGCTGGGGAGAGGGAAGTCTGGGCTTCCCTGCTTAGGCTGCTGCCCCCGCGACCCGACCTCGGATAAGCGGAAGAAGATGGATGGATGGATGGATGGGCTAGCGGAGTGGTGCGAGCGCGGATACAAGAGAAAGAAGGTACGAATCTCGTAACAAATGGAGGAATAATTAATTCCCCCAAAAAACAGCAGGGGGTCCATCGTCTGGCGGTGGTTTGGCTTCAAGTGGGAAGATGTCGAACAGACAACCGTAATTTGTCAAGTGTGGGGCAAAAGCGTTGCTATAAAAAGTAGCATTACTGCTGTAACAAACAGTTCAGGGTCTCCCAAGTTACCGGAATGTGTTAGATAAGGAGGAGGAGTTTTGTCCCTCCAGAGTTGTTACTGTAGGGATGTGACGTAGGGTGTGTGTGGTTGTGGAAGGAGGTGTGTGATGTTGACATTAAAGAAGCGGTGGCTACCGAACCTGCTCTACCGTCTCCCATTTATTATTTTATTAGATAAGTACACTGTATAGGTGAACCCAGGACACTCGGCTACATTGCTAATATGTAGCATCATTTGAAAAGTCACCCGCTAGACAATGAAGAGTGCTTCCTCCGCATGTCAATATCTCTGTTCGGTGCCACACGTCCACACCATCAAAATGCCGAGGCAAACATTTCCAGATCAACACCGTATGAAAAAAATAGTGATTTTTTTTTTAGTTGTGATTTCCTTCTCTGCATACAAATAGAGCCATAATACCAAAAAAAAAGGTTTTGTTTTGGTATTATGGCTCTATTTGTATGTATTTATTTTTAATTCAATTGCTCTGTTCTTCACGCCAGTAGCAATTAGGGGCTGGTGTGTTAGAGCCATTTTACTCTTTCTGTCCGTCAAACTTATGACGTCACTAAAGGGGTTGGCTCAAGGCCAAGTGCCAGTCTACTTAGGGAGGGGCTGGGATCTTGCTCAGGTGTTGCTGAGTAGAGGTGCAACAGTTTTTGACTGTGCCAGGCTATGATTTGTTTGCTCCCGTTTATTTTACGTTTTGTTACAAAAATATTTATTAACATACAGCCACGTAAATCAAACTCACTTTGTTACAAAAATATTTATTAACATACAGCCACGTAAATCAAACTCACTTTGTAACAAAACGTAAAATAAACGGGTGCAAACAAATCATAGCCTGGCACAGTCAAAAACTGTTGCACCTCTACTCAGCAACACCTGAGCAAGATCCCAGCCCCTCCCTAAGTAGACTGGCACTTGGCCTTGAGCCAACCCCTTTAGTTACGTCATAAATTTGACGTCACTAAAGGAATTCTAGCTATAAATATACTCCTCCCCTCTTAACCGCGCCCCCAACCACGCCCCCGACCCAACCACGCCCCCCCCCCCTTTTTTTTTAAATGAATTTATTAATCAATCAACAAAACAATACACAACAACACCACAACAATGCAATCCAATTCCAAAACCAAACCCGTCCCAGCAACATAAAGAACAACAATAAACAGAGCAATTGAGGACACACAACCCCTTTAGTGACGTCATAAATTTGACGGACATAAAGAGTAAAATGGCTCTAACATTTACAAATTGAGAACAGGGAGTGAACAAATGTGTTAGTAATTGCTATGAAATGGAACAGGGGTAGTATGGAATAAGCTTTGCTTCTTCCTTCTTCCTTCTCCTTTTCGGACACGTTGTAAAGACAAACTGGAAATTGTGATGTATCATGATGTAACTGTTAGCTTTTTTTTTTTACTTAAATAAACCTAAACCATGAATCTTATATGTAAACAAAAGCAAAGAAAAACTGCCATCGACTCTCATTCTAATCCTTTAAATTATTTCTGCGTCCAATAACTTATTCCCTGAGTTTGTAAACAATACTGAAATCTCTAAATATATACATCTTTGAACAGCACAACAAAAACACACAAACATTTGAGAAAATATAGATATTTATTAATCTCATCAAACCGATACTATACCCTCGTATCGGTATTATCGACAGTAGTACTGTACTTAGCTAGATAGATAGGTTGTGACACTAAAAGTTTAATAGTTAGAGAACTATGTCTTCAAATCACTCTAACACGGATGCGAACACAACAACCTTGCTAATAATTCAAACAAAACTACGGACTAAGTTGAAAAGTTTATCGTGCATAGCGCGCAGCACGTTTGTACAAACTCACTCACATAGAGTAAAAGTTTTAAAAACAGGGTACTTACTTATTGTACCGTCAGGGCGGAAGTGGAGAAACAGTGCGGAGCTACGAACAAGTCATATTTAAGGGGCGGAGTATATCTCCCTTTCGGTTTATCTATTGGACCACAAATTTGATTGGCATCCATATAAGCGAATGAGGTATTAGTTCAACAACATGTGTTTGTAGTGTGTAGTGCAGTGATTTACAACCTTTTTTGAGCGAAGGCACATTTTTTTCATTTAAAAAATCCAGAGGCACACCACAAGCAGAAGACATTACAAAATGAAATTCAGCAGACAGTAAAAAGTTGTTCTCACAAGTGTTGGATATGAATTCAAACCATAACCAAGCATGCATCAATATAGCTCTTGTCTCAAAGTAGGTGTACTGTCACGACCTGTCACGTCACGCTGTGACTTATTTTGAGTTTTTTTGTGTTTTCCTGTGTGTATTGTTTAAGACAATTGTCTTGTGCTCCTATTTTGGTGGCTTTTCCTGTTTTGTTGGTATTTTCCTGTAGCAGTTTCATGTCTTCATTGAGCCTATCCCCCCACCTGCTTTGTTTTAGCAATCAAGACTATTTCAGTTGTTGTTATCCTTCTTTGTGTGGAGATTGTTGCTTGTCATGTCATGTATGGACGTACTTTGTGGAGGCCTCATACTTGCCAACCTTGAGACCTCCGATTTCGGGAAGTGGGGGGCGTGGTCAGGGGGGCGTTAATGTTCAATTTTGTTTCACTACATTTGGATTTGTGTGTCCTCAATTGCTCTGTTTATTGTTGTTCTTTATGTTGCTGGGACGGGTTTGGTTTTGGAATTGGATTGCATTGTTGTGGTTGTAGGAGCCATTTAAGGCATCCTTATTTTTGTGTTGGCATTACTTTCTTTTGTCACTAGGTGGCGGACTTTTTGGTTGAGCAGTGCAGGGGGGAAGGCATATGTAGGAGCACAGGTGAGCCAAACGAGAAAGGACTCAGGTGTGGGAGCACAAACCGTTCTTACCAGCAGCAGACAACATCAGACAGCAGCAGACAACATCAGACAGCAGCAGACAACATCAGGCAACAGCAAATGCAACAGCAGACAGCAACAGGCAGGAGAACATATAACACAATATCACTGCAATAATCCCTGGTATGTTTCATTCACCCTGCAAGTTCATTAATAAATAGACATAAACTGGATTTCTGACTGGACCTCACTTCATATGCAATGTTTGCTACTGCGTAGGATCACTCCCTCAAACCTGTTGAGTAATGACAATAAATTGGAACATTTGAAGGTGAAGATTGCCATTACAATCAAGTAAGAACGAGGCTCTTCGAGTGAAAAGGTCAACAAGAAGAACACCGAAGGACATCAAAAAGCTGCAAGAGGACGAACTGTGCCACGGCCACGCTGCTGCTCATCAGCCAGGGTGATTGGAAACACCTGCCAGCTCTATAGGGTGAGTTGTGTGGAGCTGAAAGCAGCACAAGGGAGAGACTTGGCCAATTATGTCTGGTGGCAAAGATGATGTACAGCCACAAGGTGGCAAAAAAGTGGATCCTGAAAAGGAAAATGTACAATATTTTGAAAAGGAAAAAAGAGCCATAAAGTATATTGCCAAAGGCTTGGAAATTAAAGTTGACAATTATCATAAAGCAATAGGAGCATGTGTTAAAAAAGCTGCTAAAATAAGGGACACAATTAAACAACTCATGCATTCAAATGAAAATGATGAAAATGCAAATGCTGTAAGAGGTCACTTGGATGAATTGATTCATTTGTGTGGAGAGGCAAGGGGAAATCATTCCTCATTGATTGCCTTACCATTGCCAGAAGAGGAACTTGATAGAAAAAATGACTGGTTTCAAGAAAAGATTAAGGTACTAGAAGGTTTTATAAAACTTGTGCATGAATGGTTATTAGAAGTGAAAAAGCTAACCACACATGACACTGCCCCTATGGGAGAGGAGTCACAATTGCATGTCTCTGAAACACATGGCTCAGTTGAAATGCAAGTCCAAGATGAAATGCATGTCCCACTTGCCCATGATGAACATTTATGTGTTACACTTTCTGATATTGGAGCCCAGGACAGTGCATCAAATGTCTCAATCCCACGCAGTTCCATAACATCAAGAACCTCTTCTACCTCATCTGCTCGCATTCGAGCCCAGGCCGAAAAGGCTGCTCTCATGGCAGAGGCTGCTGCATTGGAGAAAAAACATCAGATTGAATCACAACAAAGAATTCAACAGGAACAATTTGCAAAACAACAGGAACAACTTCTCTTTTTCTTCTATTCTTTCCTCTCGCCGTAGGAAGGTGTTTCGGGCACGTCCGACCGGTAGGAGGCCACGGGGAAGACCCAGGACACGCTGGGAAGACTATGTCTCCCGGCTGGCCTGGGAACGCCTCGGGATCCCCCGGGAGGAGCTGGACGAAGTGGCTGGGGAGAGGGAAGTCTGGGCTTCCCTGCTTAAGCTGCTGCCCCCGCGACCCGACCTCGGATAAGCAGAAGAAGATGGATGGATGGATGGAACAGGAACAACTCAGAATGGAAAAGGAAAAGTTGGAAATGGAAACCAAGCTGGCAGCAGCAAATGCAAGGGAGCAATTTTTTGCAACCATGGGATCTAGGGAAGGATCAAGAGTGTCAAGAATGAGCTCTGAATCACACAAAGGAGCTGCTGCTCCAAAGAAAACAATGCCCCTCTCTGACACACAGGTTGGGAAGCCAAAACAATTCATATATGAAAAGTATACCAAAGCTCATTACATGACTCCAAGACAGGCTGCTCTCTCTTTAATGCAAACTGACAATCTGTCAAAACCAACTATGCAAATGAAAAATGTGTCGAATACAACTGGGCAAACTGATCATACTTCTGTGAAAAAAGATGATGTTAAAGGTCATACAGTTCACACTACATCCCCTGTCACAAATGCCATCAAACAAGATCACATTCTTGATTTACTAAAAGGACAACATGATTTCAATGCCTTATTGGTTAAGCAGAATGTCCATTCCTCTTTACCATCAAGAGACGTACCTGTGTTTGATGGAGATCCGTTTCAGTATGAAACCTTTATAAGGGCATTTGAATATGGAGTGGAGAAAAAGTGTGACACCTATGACTGTTTGCATTATTTGGAACAATATACTAGAGGGCATCCAAAAGAGCTGGTTCAAAGTTGCCAACATTTGCCTCCGTCCCAGGGCTACCAGAGGGCAAGACAGCTACTCAAGGAACATTTTGGTAATGAATATCATATTGCAACAGCATATATGGAAAAGGCTTTTTCCTGGGGAACAATTAAATTGGAGGATGTAAAAGGATTGAGAGCATTCTCTCTATTCCTCAGAAGTTGTTCCAATGCAATGGAAAGTCTGGCCTATATGGAAGAAATGAATGTTGTTTCTAATATGAGGACCATCATCCTAAAGCTTCCATACAAGCTCAGAGAGCAGTGGAGGAACAAGGCCTGTGACCTACAGGAGAAGCAAGGCCGTCGAGCCATTTTCCCAGACCTTGTGAACTTTATTGAAAAACAAGTCAAAATACTCTCTGATCCACTGTTTGGTAACATTCAGGACACTAAGCAATCATCTGTCAAACCCTCATCCGTCCCTAAGCCAAGAGTAAAGTCAAGTCCAAGAAGCAGCTTTGCAACAACATTAGTACCCATAGAAACTGTGGAGTCAAATGAAGGAAAAAGGAATGTGATTGTCAAATCTCACAGTTGTCTGTTCTGTACGAAGAGTGGTCACACACTGGAGTGCTGTCCACAATTCAAGAGGAAGAAGCACAAAGAAAAAATAGACTTCTTAAAGGAAAAAGGAGTCTGTTTTGGTTGTCTGAAAATAGGACATTTAAGTCGAGACTGCAGAAATCGTCTATTATGTGAAACCTGTAAACAACAACATCCACAAATACTCCACATTGAACAGACAGAACAAACACAAACCAAATCAATTGGAACCAATACTGTTGTCCCACCTCCCAAGCATACTTGTGGTCATATTGGGGCCGGGGATGACCCCTCCATCTACTCCATTGTACCTGTACAAGTTAAAAGCAACAAGGGAGATACAGTGTTACAAACATATGCATTTTTGGATCATGGAAAGCACCTCCACATTCTGCACAGAAAAACTGATGCAAAGACTGAACATAACAGGACAAAGAACAACCATCCTTCTCAAAACCATGAATCAAGTGAAACCCAAAACCAGCTACCACATCACTGGACTGGAAATAGCCAGGATAAATACGAATGACTTTATTCAATTGCCTGATGTATTTACACACAAAATCATGCCCGTTTCACCACACAATATTCCAAAACAGTAGGATTTGAAACACTGGCCATATCTAAACCATATCACATTACCTGAAATTGACTCTGACATCGACCTCCTCATTGGCACGAATGCCTCTAAGGTACTGGAACCCTGGGAGGTGGTCAATAGCCAGGAGGACGGGCCATACGCAGTGAGGACCCTATTGGGATGGGTCATTTATGGTCCTTTAAAAGGAGATGACACCAGCAGGCATAATGGCTGCCCTGTTGCTGGTGTCAACAGAATATCTATTCTAAACCTGGAGGAGTTATTAGTCAAACAGTACAACCAAGATTTCAGTGAAAGATCCAGTAAGGAAATAGAGGAAATGTCAAGAGAAGAGGAAAAGTTTCTTGATATTGTGAGCCACTCTGCAAAGATTAAAGATGAACATTACTGTTTAAACTTACCTTTTAAAGAAGAAGATCCCATCATGCCGAACAACCGTTGTATTGCAGAGCAACGCATCCAGAGCCTGAAACGCAAGTTCAACACAAATGAAAAGTTCCATAAAGAATATACATCTTTCCTCACAGATATGATTGACAGTGGCTATGCTGAATTGGTACCAGCAGACCAGCTGAATAGAAAAGATGGAAGACTCTGGTATATTCCACATCATGGTGTGCACCACTCAAAAAAAGGAACATTAAGAGTTGTTTTTGACTGTGGTGCAGTCTTTAAAGGAACATCACTGAACTGTGAACTACTTCAGGGTCCTGATCTTACCAACTCACTTATCGGAGTCCTCATCAGATTCAGACAAGAACCGGTTGCCTTGATGGCAGACATTAAAGCCATGTTCCATCAGGTTAAGGTGTCTGATAAGCATGTCGACTACTTGAGATTCTTATGGTGGACTGACGGTGATATGCAGCAAGATCTGACTGAATATAGGATGAAGGTACATCTATTTGGAGCTGTGTCATCACCAAGTTGTGCAAACTTTGCTTTGAGGAAAACTGCGGAATACAACCAAGCTCATTTTCCACCTGAGGTGACAGACACAGTACGTCATAACTTTTATGTAGATGACTGTTTACGTTCGATTCCCACAGAACAAGAAGCAGTACAATTAGTAAAAGATCTGACTGCTCTTTGCCAAATGGGTGGGTTTACTCTGTCCAAATGGATCAGCAACAGTCGTGCTGTATTAATATCTATTCCACAAGAGCACAGGGCTAACGAAATCAAGGAGTTGGATTTGGACAAGGACAATCTACCAATGGAAAGAGCCCTAGGACTACACTGGTGTTCACAGTTGTTGTACCAGAAAGACCACACACTAGACGTGGCATTTTGTCTGTGGTCAGCTCTGTATACGACCCTTAAGGACTTCTAGGACCATTTACTCTGCCAGCCAAAATGATTATGCAGGAGCTCTGCAAGGAAAAGCTTCAATGGGATGAAACCATACCACACGTTTTCTCTCAACAGTGGACAGGATGGCTAGCAGATCTCAGCAAAATGAAGGAGTTTAAAGTTGACCGGTGCATGCAGCCTACACACTTTGGTCAAATCACACACTCACAGCTGCATCACTTTTCGGATGCCAGTGAGAGTGGCTACGGAACCGTCTCATATCTAAGACTGGAAAACAAAAACAAAGAAGTGCATTTTGCATTCATCATAGGAAAATCAAGAGTGGCACCATTAAAACAAATGACAATTCCCAGGATGGAGCTGGCGGCAGTTGTCCTCGCTGTCAAAGTTGACACAATGCTGCGAAATGATCTACAGTTAAAACTGGAGAAATCATTTTTCTGGACGGATAGCACAACCGTGCTTAAATACATAAGCAACGAAACCAAACGCTTTAAAACATTTGTAGCAAACAGAGTCTCTTTTGTAAGGGATGCTACCGACATATCACAATGGAGATACGTGAGCACAAAGGAAAACCCTGCAGATGCAGCATCAAGAGGGCTGACAGCAGATCGCTTCTTAGGCTACAAAAATTGGATAAGAGGACCAGATTTTCTGTGGAAAGCAAGCCAAGAATGGCCAATTTTGCAAGTTGAATCCAAAATCTCTGTTGATGATCCAGAGATCAAACCTGGCATCACAGTAAATGCCATTGTCAAAAGTCAGTTGAACCCAACTAACTATTTCATCCACTACTTCTCATCCTGGATGAGACTGAAGATTGCAATAGCCTGGCTTTTAAAAGTAAAGACCACACTCTTGCAAAGGACTAGGAAAAGAAAAGAAGTTCAAACTGCTGTGAGTAGTGTTGAAAATGATCCTGTCAAATTAAAGAAGAAGATTGAAGAGGAGATGCAAGTATTTAAAGCCACCATAACCAAATCCTCTGATGACCCCATGGACCTGGAAGCGCTGACCCCAAACCATCTTCTTTTGCAAAAAGAACAATCCAATATTGCCACCTGGACTCTTTGTAAAGGAGGATCTGTACATCAAACGTATGGAAACAAGTACAATACATGGCAGATCTCTTTTGGAAACAATGGACAAAAGAATACTTACCTTTAATCCAAGAACGTCAGCGATCGACCAGAGCCAAGAGAAGTTTTGCCCCTGGTGACATTGTGGTGGTGGTCGATTCCACTGCCCCACGAGGATCCTGGTTACTGGGGAGAATACTGGAAAGACCAATAACCAAGATATGTCTCCTCCAAAAGACTGAAATTGAAGACTAATGAAGATTCAAGATTAATGAACTATAAATGCCAACATATTTTTATTTTGAAATTACGAAAAAAAAAAGAAAAAACTGGGAAGAAGAATCTTGTAAAAGTGAATTTGAATGGCTCCCTTTCAAGTAATTGTTACAGCGTAAACAATTAGGGGCCGGTGTGTAGGAGCCATTTAAGGCATCCTTATTTTTGTGTTGGCATTACTTTCTTTTGTCACTAGGTGGCGGGCTTTTTGGTTGAGCAGTGCAGGGGGGAAGGCATATGTAGGAGCACAGGTGAGCCAAATGAGAAAGGACTCAGGTGTCGGAGCACAAACCGTTCTTACCAGCAGCAGACAACATCAGACAGCAGCAGACAACATCAGACAGCAGCAGACAACATCAGGCAACAGCAAATGCAACAGCAGACAGCAACAGGCAGGAGAACATATAACACAATATCACTGCAATAATCCCTGGTATGTTTCATTCACCCTGCAAGTTCATTAATAAATAGACATAAACTGGATTTCTGACTGGACCTCACTTCATATGCAATGTTTGCTACTGCGTAGGATCACTCCCTCAAACCTGTTGAGTAATGACAATAAATTGGAACATTTGAAGGTGAAGATTGCCATTACAGTGGTGTTGTTGTGTATTGTTTTGTTGATTGATTAATAAATTCATAAAAAAAAGGAAAAAAAGGGGGGGGGGGGCGTGGTTGGGGCGGGGGCGTGGTTGGGGGCGCGGTTAAGAGGGGAGGAGTATATTTACAGCTAGAATTCACCAAGTCAAGTGTTTCATATATATATATATATATATATATATATATATATATATATATATATGTATATATATATATATATATATATATATATATGTAAGAAATACTTGACTTTCAGTGAATTCTAGCTATATATATATATATATATATATATATATATATATATATATATATTTATATACACACATATATATGTATATATATATACATATATATATATATAAATAAGAGAAATACTTGAATTTCAGTGTTCATTTATTTACACATATACACACACATAACACTCATCTACTCATTGTTGAGTTAAGGGTTGAATTGTCCATCCTTGTTCTATTCTCTGTCACTATTTTTCTAACCATGCTGAACACCCTCTCTGATGATGCATTGCTGTGTGGCACGCACAAAAGTGTTTTCATCAAATGCACTAGAGTCTGGAATCTTCCATCTCTCCCTAGCATGGCCCAAAACCGGTCAATCTTTGCTTCCTGAGGAAGATCTTCACTGCCAAGCACTTGGTAGTCCACTGCTTCTTCCCGGAGGCTATCCAGGTCCAATCGCAGCTGCGGCTTGGAACTTACAAGCGTATTTCTTCATCTTACTCGTCGGCGGCGTCGCCACGGCTGTATCTTCCTCGTTCTTCTGCTTCGTCTCCTTGTTGTGTGCGCAGTTGTGCACTCTCTAAAAGCCGTAGATGTTTTTGTCACATGCATGTACAGTAGATGGCAGTATTGTCCTGTTTAAGAGTGTCACAACATTGCTGTTTACGGCAGACGAACTGCTTTACGGTAGACGAAAACATGACTGCTGTTGTTGTGTGTTGCTACCGCGCTGGGAGGACGTTAATGAAACTGCCTAACAATAAACCCACATAAGAAACCAAGAACTCGCTCTCGATCGCTCTACAATTATAACGTGATTGGGCAGGCACACTGTTTATATTGTGGGAAAGCGGACGTGAAAACAGGCTGTCGACACGTCACTCAGGTCCGCATGGAGCTGGAGGGGGCGTGGCCTCCAGCTCTGCCTGAATTTCGGGAGATTTTCGGTAGAAAATTTGTCCCGGGAGGTTTTCGGGAGAGGCGCTGAATTTGCTGGTGGCAGCAACTTATAGAGTGGTTTGTACAAATAAACATAATAACAAATAATATCAGGTTCTCAATTGTATGCAGGCGTGCGTGAAAAAAATTATGTCACCAAGCATGACAAAAAAATTGTTGATAGTGCCATCCGGAAGAATTTTCTCTAACAATTTGACTTTGCAAGCAGCAATATATTGTAAATAAATATTATGGCGGTATAAATAAATGCAGTGATCTGAATGAAACTCAAAGTAACGAAGTAAAAGTAGCGTTCTACTTCCCACAAATACTATGTTGCTTAAAAACTATATAGACAAGTACCCAAAAAGTAAATAAATGTATCAAAGTAAATGTAGGGTACCCACCTCTGGATAATTATATAATAATTAGAGTGCAGAAATATGATGGGGAAACCAATATATTAATTTCATAAGTAGGCTATTTTTACAGTATTTATAGATAATAAATGCATTCAAAGTATAACATACATTCACAATACAAGCAGTTAAATACTTGTTTTCAAGTTTACTCAAATAATTTAGATCGAGGTGAGTTTGAAGGGTATAGAAGCAAATTATGATTTTGATCAATATCTAGAATATTCAATTCAAATATTTCCAAAGGTAATATGAGGAAACAACGTTGTTCGAATCGTATTTTTTACCAATCAATGGGTAAGTGCATGGCGTGGACCATGAACGCATCACTTCCTAACAGACATTCATAATATAAGCAGTTAAATACTTGTTTTCAAGTTTACTCAAATAATTTAGATCGAGGTGAGTTTGAAGAGTATAGAAGCTAATTGTGATTTTGATCAATATCTATAATATTCAATACAAATATTTCCAAAGGTAATATGAGGAAACAACGTTGTTCGAATCGTAATTTTTTCCAATCAATGGTAAGTGCATGGAACAGTGGTTAGTGCATGTGCCTCACAATACGAAGGTCCTGAGCAGTCCTGGGTTCAATCCCGGGCTCGGGATCTTTCTGTGTGGAGTTTGCATGTTCTCCCCGTGACTGCGTGGGTTCTCTCCGGGTACTCCGGCTTCCTCCCACCGCCAAAAACATGCACCTGGGGATAGGTTGATTGGCAACACTAAATTGGCCCTAGTGTATGAATGTGAGTGTGAATGTTGTCTGTCTATCTGTGTTGGCCCTGCGATGGCGACTTGTCCAGGGTGTATCCTGCCTTCCGTCCAAATGCAGCTGAGATAGGCTCCAGCGACCCCAGAAAGAGACAAGGGGTAGAAAATGGATGGATGGATGGTAAGTGCATAGCGTGGTCCATGAACGCATCACTTCCTAACAGACATTCATAATATTAGCAGTTAAATACTTGTTTTCAAGTTTACTCAAATAATTTAGATCGAGGGGAGTTTGAAGGGTATATAGAAGCTAATTATGATTTTGATCAATATCTATAATATTCAATTCAAATATTTCCAAAGGTAGTATGACAAAACAACGTTGTCCATCCAGCCATCCATTTCCTACCGCTTGTCCCTTTTGGGGTCGCGGGGAAGTCGCCACCTCATCACAGGGCCAACACAGAATAGACAGACAACATTCACACTCACGAATCGTATTTTTACCAATCAATGGTAAGTGCATGGCGTGGTCCATGAACGCATCACTTCCTAACAGACATTCATAATATAAGCAGTTAAATACTTGTTTTCAAGTTTACTCAAATAATTTAGATGGAGGTGAATTTGAACGGTATAGAAGCAAATTATGATTTTGATCAATATCTATAATTACAAATTAAATATTTCCAAAGGTAATATGAGGAAACAACGTTGTTCGAATCGTAATTTTTCCCAATCAACGGTAAGTGCATGGCGTGGTCCATGAACGCATCACTTCCTAACAGACATTCATAAAATAAGCAGTTAAATACTTGTTTTCAAGTTTACTCAAATAATTTAGATCGAGGTGAGTTTGAAGGGTATGGAAGCAAATTATGATTTTGATCAATGTCTATAAAATTCAATTCAAATATTTCCAATGGTAATATGAGAAAACAACGTTGTCCATCCATCCATCCATCCATCCATTTTTCTACCGCTTGTCCCTTTCGGGGTCGCGGGGAAATCGCCACCTCATCACTGGGCCAACACAGATAGACAGACAACATTCACACTCATGAATCGTAATTTTTACCAATCATGGCGTGGTCCATGAACGCATCACTTCCTAACAGACATTCATAATATAAGCAGTTAAATATAGGGGTGAGGGAAAAAATCGATTCGAATTCAAATCGCGATTCTCACGTTGTACGATTCAGTATCGATTCTAGTTTTTCAAAAATCTATTTTTATTTATTTATTTTATTTATTTATTTTCTATTAATCAATCCAACAAAATAATACAAAGCAATACCATAACAATGCAATCCAATTCCAAAACCCAGCAACACTCAGAACAGCAATAAACAGAGCAATTGAGAGGAGACACAAACATGACACAGAACAATCCAAAAGTAGTGAAACAAAAATGAATATTATCAACAACAGTATCAATATTAGTAACAATTTCAACATAGCAGTGATTAAAAATCCCTCATTGACATTATCGAAAAAAAGAAAAAAAAGAACAATAGTGTCACAGTGGTTTACACTTGCATCCCATCTCATAAGCTTGACAACACACTGTGTCCAATATTTTCACAAAGATAAAATAAGTCATATTTTTGGTTCATTTAATAGTTAAAACAAATTTACACTATTGCAATCAGTTGATAAAACATTGTCCTTTACAATTATAAAAGCTTTTTACAAAAATCTACTACTCTGCTTGCATGTCAGCAGACTGGGGTAGATCCTGATGAAATCCTATGTATTGAATGAATAGAGAATTGTTTTGAATCAGAAAAATATCGTTTTTGAATTGAGAATTGCGTTGAATCGAAAAAATCGATTTATAATCGAATCGCGACCCCAAGAAACGACATTGAATCGAATCGTGGGACGCTCAAAGATTCGCAGCCCGAGTTAAATACTTGTTTTCAAGTTTACTCAAATAATTTAGATCGAGGTGAGTTTGAATTGTATAGAAGCAAATTATGATGTTGATCAATATCTATAATTACAATTCAAATATTTCCAAAGGTAATATCAGGAAACAACGTTGTTCGAATCGTATTTTTTACCAATCAACGGTAAGTGCATGGCGTGGTCCATGAACGCATCACTTCCTATGGCTTCCTCCCTCTCTCCCTCCTTCCCTCCATCCATCAGTGGATCGTTAGCCGGGCAGCTAGCAGCTCACTAGGCCACAGGGGCCGCCGGTGCATCCTCAGCTTCCAGCCATGGCGTTGGTCACTCTGCAGCGGTCGCCGACCCCCAGCGCCGCGTCCTCCGCTAGCACAGTGACGACGACAGCGGGCGAGGTCAGTTCCGTCCCAGGCGGACAAATCCATAGTAATTCCGGGGTGTGTCGACGTGTTTGAGGGGCAATACTGAAGCGGTTTGCCGGAGACAGAAGGCCGCTTTGCTTTGAGCTAACACGAGCTACCGTTAGATGCTCGTTAAGCATAGAATGCTAGCCAACACTGCTTTTAAATGCCTTTTTGTTTTATAAACATTTAGAAGCCAGTATTCTTGAATTGTTTATATATGTGGTTAAGGGTGTAATGAAAAGAATGTGTATGGTGTAGAGCCATGTAGCTAAGCTATTTCGTGACGTGACTGGCTAACAGTGAACGTGACACTTTAATTTAATTTAAATGCTATTTATCCACTGTTTCACATTCTATCTTAGAAACTAGTTCTGGTTTTATTCCATTGATTGGCGGTACGGTGTTGAATGTTAGACCGTTGGCTTCGTGTGGGGAAGTAAATAGACCATTCCATGCGGAAGTCTTCTCAAAGTGTCCCATTATGGCTTTTTGTGTCATTTATGGGCTTGTCTGGTGAACTTGTCAGTTACGTAAATCTCAGAATGACAGTAACTTCCCCTTTCTATTTGAAAACACAGTTGATAGCCTCATCTTCACTACCGAGTGGGGGCGCCAACTACCAAGTTTAACAAACACCAGTACTGTGCTAAACACTAGTTTACAACACTGCATCATGAAGGTGGTTCTTATATTTTCACCTGATTTAGCTACTGAGAGATGCAATATTAGCAGCTGCTATTGGTACGATACAAACAACAACCTGTTGATAACATTCTGTCAGACTTGTTCAGACTTTTTTAGTATTGGATCTTACTAGATTGTCAATGTGATGGTGAGCGTACACTAAATCACCTCAAACTGCTCGACAGGAACACAACTTTTTAGATCAATATCAGCTTTTTAAGTGTTAGGGCCATGCCAATATTAAACTGATAACTTTACATGAATACACTGGTATTAAACATACGGCTATTATACAGTAGTAGTTTGCATTTTAGCAGGCAGCCCCTGCTTTATCCAGATATACTATTTGATCAGGTGTCTGTCATGCTGGAGAGGTTGGAGCAGGCCACAGACGTCCAGTGACATGGAATAGTTAAAGCTGCTGCAGCCATGATGTCATCTACTCATGAGGGCTGGGTGCAGTGGTTGAGTACTACTGCAGGAAAAAGGAGAGCGTAAACAAGAAATGTAACTGATGCAAATGTAGAGTAGTCCTTCTTTACGTTTGTTTCACCTCATAGTTTATTAGCATAGGATGACATATGTTGTACCGGTACTTAAGGAAGGATGATTATAAATAAACAACTCTTTCCATCTGCGTATCCACTCACCAGCCACTCCATTAAGTACACCCGTATTCGCTATTCGGAGATTAAAATCTGGGCATTAGCGTCTTTGTCAAATAATCTTTGATGCAGTTCTTGTATTGCATCAGCCCGGTCTGTGCTGATGTACCTAATGGGTATATTTGTTTCTGCTGTACATTTGTAATTCACCATAAATATCTGTGACGCTCTGAGTCATGTTTAATCATTCACGTGATAAGATGATCATGACTACATCTGATAATGAAGATTTGTGTTTTAGCGATGGGTTTCTAAAATATAACAATTTACTGTATTGCAGGATTTTGGGAGTGAAGATGAACGACGGATGAATCAAAGGTAAGATTAGTCTAAGGCTACAGTCACACTGCATGTCAGTTGGTGGAATGTTCCGATCAGGGTTTCATACTGCCGATTCTGATACCGATCATCCTTGAATGTGATCGGCCAATACCGATCACTTGTATTAACAGTACATTTTTCACTTTATTTGTGGTGAATGCTGTTGTCAGTTTCAAATTATCAACACAAAATCTAAAGCAGTTCCTTATTGTCATGTATTTGTTTTACTAAATCACTAGTAAACAATAATTATACAAAAGCAAAGACTACACATTTAAATCATCTGGTTTTTGCTCTCACCGTCCTCTTGTCTCCATGGAATTATTACCTGAGTTTGTAAACATTAACCAAAAATAAGATTTTATGGTATAAAATAAAAATATTGAACTAATCACTCTATTTTTGATCATTTACAGACACTACCATTGGTATTGACACCGCGGATTTATGTATCGATCCGATTGTCTTCTCACGTGTGGCTGTGACAATGCTGACACACCAACAGTTTCTGTTGTATTATCCTCTCTCTAGACGCATTAACCTAGTTATTAATTTCCTATTAATAATTGTTTACTTTGACTTGTTATGATTCCTCATCCACACCCTTGTTAGAGACTAAAGACGTCACAAAAAGTGCCCAACAAACAGCCATAGTCAAAATTCTTACCCTTTTCTTCCTTTATAAATAATATGATAAATGGGTTATACTTGTATAGCGCTTTTCTACCTTCAAGGTACTCAAAGCGCTTTGACAGTATTTCCACATTCACCCATTCACACACACATTCACACACTGATGGCGGGAGCTGCCATGCAAGGCGCTAACCAGCAGCCATCAGGAGCAAGGGGTGAAGTGTCTTGCCCAAGGACACAACGGACGTGACTAGGATGGTAGAAGGTGGGGATTGAACCCCAGTAAGCAGCAACCCTCCAATTGCTGGCACAGCCTCTCTACCAACTTCGCCACGCCATCACTATCTCCTACGTGAAACAATAAATGTTGATTCCGGTCGCACAAACTCTTTAAAATTGCCACAAAAGCACCAGGACGGACACAACTCAAATCAGCCTAAACACAGGGCTCCGTGTATGACGTCATGCTTTATGCGCATTCCATTTACATTAAACACGCATAGAAGTCACATATTTTTCATAAAATTATCAAAATAAACATTATAAGAATTGAGCATCATACCCTGGAGTGTGAACAAAGCCTAAGATAGGTCAACTGTTGCCCTTCTCTCGCCTGATGCTCGATGGCAGTGTTGATTGGCAAGATCTGCCTTTGAGCATTTGAACAATTTAGTGAACCCTAATGACAGCACAAGAGTCAAAAAAGAAGAAACGACACATTTGATTAAATGTGTGAATTTCCGATCCACTTATAAAAATTTAATTAGGCCTGAAAGACTTACACTGTAATTGTTAGAGACTTTACATTTTGAAAGGTGTTTGCCTTTTTATTACTTGCTTGATAAATTGTACGAAATGTAATCTTAAACCCGCTAAAATTATGGTAAGATATAGTTTTCAGTGCTGAATGTCTACCCTGTTTCTGGAGTGTAAACAATAACAGAATACAATGATTTTCAAATCATTTTCAACTTATATTCAATTGAATAGACTGCAAAGACAAGATATTTCATGTTCGAAGTGAGAAACAAATTTTTTTTTGCAAATAATCATTAACTTAGAATGTAATGGCAGCATCACATTGCAAAAAAGTTGGCACGGGGCATTTTTACCACTGTGTTACACTGCCTTTCCTTTTAACAACACTCAGTAAATGTTTGGGAACTGAGAAGACCAATTTTTTAAGTTTTTCAGATGGAATTCTTTCCCATTCTTGCTTGATGTACAGCTTACGTTGTTCAACAGTCCGGGGGCTCCATTGTCGTATTTTACACTTCATAATTTCGCCACACATTTTCAATGAGAGACAGGTCTGGACTACAAGCAGGCCAGTCTAGTAACCACACTATTTTACTACGAAGCCACGCTGTTGTAACACGTGCAGAATGTGGCTTGGCATTGTCTTGCTGAAATAAGGAGGGGCGTCCATGAAAAATATGTTGCTCCAAAACCTGTATGTACCTTTTAGCATTAATGGTGCCTTCACAGATGTGTAAGTTACCCATACCCCCATACCATCACTGATGCTGGCTTTTGAACTTTGCGCCTATAACAGTCCGGAGGGCTCTTATCCTCTTTGGTCCGAAGGACACGAGGTCCACAGTTTCCAAAAACAATTTGAAATGTGGACTCGTCAGACAACAGAACACTTTTCCACTTTGCATCAGTCCATTTTAGATGAGCTCGGGCCCAGCGAAGTCGGTGATGTTTCTGTGTGTTGTTGATAAATGGCTTTCACTTTGTATAGTAGAGTTTTAACTTGCACTTACAGATGTAGCAACGAACTGTAGTAACTGACAGTAGTTTTCTGAAGTGTTCCTGAGCCCATGTGGGGGTATCCTTTACACACTGATGTCGCTTTTTGATGCAGTACTGCCTGAGAGATGGAAGGTCACAGGCATTGCCATTTACATGCAGTGATTTCTCTAGATTCTTTGAACCTTTTGATGATATTACGGACCGTAGATGGTGAAATCCCTAAATTCCTTGCAATAGCTCGTTGAGAAATGTTGTTCTTAAACTGTTGGACAATTTGCTCACGCATTTGTTCACAAAGTGGTGACCCTTGCCCCATCATTGTTTGTGAATGATTGAGCATTTCATGGAAGCTGCTTTTATACCCAATCATGGCACCCACCTGTTCCCAATTAGCCTGTTTACCTGTGAGATGTTCCAAATAAGTGTTTGATGAGCATTCCTCAACTTTTTCAGTCTTTTTTGCCACTTGTGCCAGCTTTTTTTTAAACATGTTGCAGGCATCAAATTCCAAATGAGCTAATATTTGTGAAAAATAACAAAGTTTACCAGTTCAAACGTTAAGTATATTTTCTTTGTAGCGTATTCAATTGAATATAGGTTGAAAAGGATTTGCAAATCATTGTATTCTGTTTTTATTTACCATTTACACAATGTGCCAACTTCAGTGGTTTTGGGTTTTGTATTATGCCAAGATAGCCCAGTTAATTGCTTTTTTATGCTGTTTTGCAAGACCCATGTCATGTAACTTCCAACCTGACATCTCATTGGCTGGTTCTGAGACAGGATCGATTGCTTCTGTCTTAATTTACCGGAAGTGAGTCTTGCATTTTGAAGCTTCTAATTGTTTTACACTGAATTTTAAAACACTGAATTTATTTTCAATTACATTTTCAGCATAATTTGTAAACAAATTCAGTTTGCAAAATTCAAATGCAAAAAATTCAGTTACATAAATTCAGTGTTTAAAAAAATTAACAAATTAACCTCCATACAATTGTTTGAGCAAAACAGACTCAGAAAAAGAAGGAAATAAAATTTACTAATCATCAGTATTAATTTTGGCAGCAGTTTTTAATTTAATTTTAGTCAGTCTTTTTTCGAAAATGTATTTTAGTTTTAGTCATATTTTAGTCATCTAAATTTATTTAGTTTTAGTCGACTAAATTCCTCAACATTTTAGTCGACTAAAATTACAGTACATTTCGTTGACTAAAATATAAAGTACAAAGAATAACGTATCTTTTAAGCCGTCTTGATACCACTTATGTTAAGGTTATTAAAATTACTGTACAATCTAATGAATCAACTCTGCATAACTTGGCATATACAGATGCATTTCACTAAATCTGAATATGGGTGCATCACATTATTTCAGAATCAATTCAGACTAAGAGACTAATTAAAGCCTCGTATTTTTTTTCAGTTAATTTCCGAACATGCATTCAAGAGAGTGTATAACGAAAATTGTCTAGCAGATCGTCCGCCATTTTACTAAGCAAACGAGCTGAGATTGTGCGGGGTACAAGGTGTTCACTTGCTCTGAGCAGAGTGTAAATCAAAATTATGCGCCGTGTGTGCACTTGTACTAAAATAATAGTATTTATTTAACAGCAAATAAAGGAAATAGAACATAAACATGTATTTGACGCTCAAACCTTAATATTAAGAATATCTCGAACTGCTATAATTCAGTGTTACATTATTGTATATAGTTGTATACATGAACTGTTGGCAATTTAGAGGGCATAGAAAAAATCATATTTTTAATATCCATCCATCCATCCATCCGTCCATCTTCTTCCGCTTATCCGAGGTCGGGTCTTGGGGGCAGCAGCCTAAGCAGGGAAGCCCAGACTTTCCTCTCCCCAGCCACTTCGTCCAGCTCTTCCCGAGGGATCCCGAGGCGTTCCCAGGCCAGCCGGGAGACATAGCCTTCCCAACGTGTCCTGGGTCTTCCCCATGGCCTCTTACCGGTCGGACGTGCCCTAAACACCTCCCTAGGGAGGCGCTCGGGTGGCATCCTGACCAGATGCCCGAACCACCTCATCTGGCTCCTCTCGATGTGGAGGAGTAGCGGCTTTACTTTGAGCTCCTCCCGGATGGCAGAGCTTCTCACCCTATCTCTAAGGGAGAGCCCCGCCACCTGGCGGAAGAAACTCATTTCGGCGGCTTGTACCCGTGATCTTGTCCTTTCGGTCATAAGCCAAAGCTCATGACCATAGGTGAGGATGGGAACGTAGATCGACCGGTAAATTAAGAGCTTTGCCCTCCGGCTCAGCTCCTTCTTCACCACAACGGATCGATACAGCGTCCGCATTACTGAAGACGCCGCACCGATCCGCCTGTCGATCTCACGATCCACTCTTCCCTCACTCGTGAACAAGACTCCGATGTACTTGAACTCCTCCACTTGGGGCAGGATCTCCTCCCCAACCCGGAGATGGCACTCCACCCTTTTCCGGACGAGAACTATGGACTCGGACTAGGAGGTGCTGATTCTCATCCCAGTCGCTTCACACTCTTAATATTATGTTCAATAACATTGTAACTATTTGCTGTTCCTTCAATAAAATGTAATGTGTACAATTTATCATGAAGGTCTACCATTTATTTAGAAAATGATGACAACAACAAAATATCACTGATCTATAGTTTGCTAAAAAAAAAAAAAAGAACTGTACATGTACATGTACAGTGCATGAAAATCATGTGTGCATGTTTATAGTCATATGAAGAAATAAACTAGTTTTATTCTATATTGTGTATAACTACACTGAGAGTGCATGATAATGGACGTTTTCTTGGCCACTGTCTCGTGTAAATAGAGCAAGTTATAAACCAATGTATATATGTCTCACATGGCTGTCTTTCTTTGTGAAAGCTCGAAAAATGACAAATATTCTCTTTTGGGTTGTCAAGTTGTGCAATTAATAGCTGAACAATGTGGCGAGGACATAATAAATTGTGCTGTACAGGTATTTTATTGAATTGGTGGGTAAAATCGTGGCATCATTTTTAGGACTCCTGCTCTACCGTTTTTAATAGGAACAGTAATTCAGTACATTATGAGTTATTTCGAAATATTATCTTCGGCCTACTTACTGCTGCGAAGATGTCCTGATGGTTAGTCTGCAGATGGCGCTTCAAGTTCGGTTGTAGTTCTACCGTAGAAAATGGAGCCACAGGGTTTACAAGTGGTTTTGTTGTCTACCGCGGAAAAAGCGGAAGTGCGTCCATATGTCTTCTCTTCTCTTTCTTTCCGGTGTAGGATACATATTGTATTGACGTCTTGTATTGCCTCTTGTTTTCTGGGTGAAAAATCAAAACAGTGGAAATTTTTAAATACGTTAATTCTGATTGGATACCCTTTGTGCTTTTCCACCCGACTCTCCCACATGCAACTGTGATTGGCTATTTTCTTCAACCCACCTACAGACGAAATTAAATATGATTGGATTTTGTCAGTCAATCTTTTTGTCTCGTTTCTATTCATTGACTAAATTGTCAATTAATTTCGTCATTGTTTTAGTCAACGTGCTTTTGTTTTCATTATTGTTTTCGTTATTTTCCTAATTTCGTCACAACTAGCTGCTATCTGGCTCTGTCAGTCGGGTGACCAAAAAAAGGGAGTATGAGCCAGAGGGGTATGGCTTCTGTGATCGGCATTGAAAGGCATTAATCCGCATTGGTTGATCACATACTTTGTCATGGAAATCGGCCGATACTAATCGGTGGCCGGTCGATTGGCGCAACCTTGAAAGGACACTGTATTGACTTGGTCGTTTGTCTTCCTAATCAGTTTGGATAATGCGGAGTTATACTCAGTTTAAAGCTGTATTCACTGCGGACTCATTTTAAAACACATTATTTGGTGTGCCAGCCTGATGATGCCAGACAAATGATAAGTCACCTATTTAAAGAACGCCCAAGTTCATTATTTGAAAAGTATTCCATTGTCTTTTGTTGTGTTTGGCTTATTCTATTTTCAGGACTAAAATGTACATACTGTATGTTTTATCATACTATTAGCAAGACTTGTTGCATTTATTCTGGCAGCAATTGTAGCCTTCGGGCATTTTCTTCGATTTGAAAAAGAGACTCGTTCCTACAAGTTGTGACAAAGTGACTCATTGGGGTAAAAATAAAAAATAAAATCCTAATCCTACGTAGGGCAGTTTTAAAAGGAGCTTAATGTTAGACAAAGGCACAGAGGTTGTGCATTGGAGGGATTTGTTGACTTACAATAACTCTCAAATGAAATTGTTGACAATTAAATGGTCTTCAGTTCTAATGCTCCTGATACTATTCATTCTTAGTTACATTTTTGTAAGGTTTGTAAACTTTCTTAACTAGTTTGGAATACCTAGAACAATCGTGCAGTAAGGTTTGCAACTGTCTCTGCATTGACCCAAAGCAACACGCAGTGGTCTATACAGAATGCAAGTCCTGTCTTGCCTCAAGATTGCAACCATTGCGCAAATACTCTTGTGCTAAGTCATGCAATTAAACCACTAGTACATGCATGTTAAGTAGTGTGGCTTGTATTTGTCAGAAGTATTTATTTTTAAGATCAGATTGTTCTGATCTTGCACAGTGCTTAGATAGCAGTTTGTTTAGGGACAGCTAAATCACTGTTAAGGAGGAGTATTTAGCTTGCTGTTTGGGCCTGACTTTGATACTGATGACATTGGGAGGCCAACATAAACATGTTGCAGCTATCAGTGGCAGTGAAATAAGCAGTTCTATTAAGTTCTACAGACCAACGATGGAAGAAAATGTGTGCTTGTGTTGAGTTACCGCAGTCACAATAAAGGATCATTGAATATAATTTTAGCTGTGTTTGCATACTGTATGAACAGGGATGATTTTTGCTGCTCTATGAAACTTTTTTGAGTACCTGTGAGTTAGAGGTGGCCAGTGGAGACAACAGATAATCCCTCCCTTATAAGCCATTGTATAATAAGATTTGAGAGTTTTGGGTGATTGCCAGTTCTCACCGCTCTTGCCTTCCACACTTTGGCCAAGCTTTAAGATTTGAGGAAACACTACCGTCCAATCTGTCGACTCATGAGATGCATACCTGTCAATCATCTCGTTTTCCGCCAGAGGATTTGTGTTTACCTAATTCTCCCTTTTTACCCAAGACATTTCCCTTATTTTGAAATGCAATTGTTAACAGGCAGTGATGTTGATATGTTTTCATTGCAGTGGTGAGTAGAGTTTGACCCCGGGAAATTCAATGGGTCCCCAATTTAAAAAAACTGTTTTTCTATTTTTCTTCAATTGTAGCGTGAAACTCATTTGATGGTGGTATGTTATGATATGGTTATAATTAACAAACAAAACATTCTCAACCTTTATAAATATCCCTGTTTTGTTATGATGTAAACCAAAACAATTAATGAAATAGCAATATAGACAAGGTCAATGTAGCCAATAAGAACATGTTACGATCTATCCATCCATCCATTTTCTACCGCTTGTCCCTTTCCGGGTCAATCCATCATGAAATAAAATAACAGGTCGCCAAACAAGTATAGAAACGCACATTTAAAACACAAGTTAAATCGGCTCTTTTATAACCTGCTGACAACAAGGTTTCTTTTGCTCGTTACGGTGATTTTAAACGTGAATTGTCCCCCTTATGAATATGTATGCATAAATAGCACTTTTCCTGCATCCTTTCAGATTTTAATTTGTCAGGAATGAAGCATACATAGCTGGCACCATCACTGTTGATAGGTAAAGATGGCATTCTTCTTTTTGTGTTCATAAACGTGTTGTGAAAAACAAAACTATATAATCTGATTAATCACAGGGATGCTGTGGATTAATTAGCTACATTTTTTGAAAAACAATTTGCATGCGCAAAGAGACTCAAAAGTGAAGGGAATATATGTTAATGTGTTTATAAAACATCTTCAATAATGAAAACATTTCTGTTTTTTCTAAACCAATGTAAGTTTGCTAATTTGGAATGAAAATCTCATTTATTAGTTGTCGGATGTTGTCACGGACAGGCAGGTTAAACAAGCACTGTAGTGTTGGCTTCACACGGCAGTTGGAAACGGCAGCTTTTTCATCCAGTTGGAGACACACGCACACACACACACACACACACACACACACACACACACACACACGCTCAGAGGAGGGAGGGGGCAACAGAGGCGGTGGAGTCTTAAGAGTTCAGCTCTGAGCGGCACAGATAAGTCCAAACTGTCTATCATTCAATAGACCAGGTCCAAACCCAGACCGAGCGGACATTTTTCCTAAAGGCTGATGAAGAGGAAGTGGCATGTGGATCGAAGAAGATGCATCTGGCTGCAAAACCCATTCAGGAGGTTGTGATGAAGATGCTACCATATTTTGTGGAGAATGCTGTGTTGACCCAGAGTGAGATACAGTGCATGTGAGTGAAGTTAATGCTCTTTAAACTGGCAACGATCATCACTTACTTATTTGTCACACTGGCAAACATGCAAGCAAGGCTCAGTCATAATGACTTGAGTTTAAAATGAACATTTCTGTCTCTGCTTCAAGTTTTAATATCCATCCATCCATTTTCTACCGCTTATTCCCTTTGGGGTCGCGGGGGGCGCTGGAGCCTAATACAATATTTAAAATAGTTTAACATTAGTAGTGCTGTAGTGTACAGACCCAAAAGTAAATAATTATTAAACTAACTTAACACTTCTGTCACTGACTAACAAAGCCTAACAACACAGATTTGCTATGTTTTTTTGTTGGTTTTTTTTAGCTTTTTTGTGGGCTGGTTATTATGTATAACATAAATATTAAAAACAAGTATAGGCAAGGTTTGACAAGATAACAATAGATGAGGTTTTATTAATAAATTGGGTAGGAGGGAAAATTGCTGTGTTTCACAACTTGGTGTACTGTATACCGGTAAGCAAATAGGTGCAATGGAACAGTCACAAAGACTTACAGTACATCGTGAGGAAGGATGACTCAAGACTCTGAGCTAATGTTGCCATGGATGATTTTAGTTTTTGCTGTCTGTCCACTTGGATACCTGATAATGTCTCTGTTTGTTTTTGAGTGAGGCGATAGCAGCATGCACTGTAGTTAAGATGAGCCTGTAATATGAAGAGAATGATGTTTGTGTATTATAATAATAATATTATTATTATTATTATGTTTGTGAGAACAAATGTTTTTCTCCTGGTCATCACCTTTGTGTTGACATAGGAAGAATAAGCAGCAGGAATGTGTCCACCCTACAGAGCCCATTCTACTCTGGCTAGTGCTGCTTCAGCCATGTGTATCCTGACAGCCTTCCTAAGACACATCACATAAAATATCATACATATACATTACCCACATTATATAGAAATATATATGCATAAATCATACACATCAAACAGACTAAAACTAAATATGCACAGTAGGACAAAAGTGATTGTCTGAAACGTGTCCATCCACATTCTTTGTTTCTGTGGAACTGTATTTCTCTCTGGTTCTGAGCGAATTTATTGTGATACTAACAAAATAATATCCATTGTTTTTGTAAATTGGCACTGGCCTGGTCTTGAGTGTGTTTGGAAGTTAAATGAAATTAAACTAATTAAGGGATATGCTGGGCATTCCACTATGAATTACTATTTGTTATTTGGTAACATTGTATTTTGAACAAAAATTTACAATAGTTTTTTATTTTATCTGACACAGTAGTGCCATTAGTATCGCTCACATTGCCGTCGTAATTTAAACAAAAATGTTCACTTACTTACTGCAGACGTGTTAAGTACACATTGTGTTTTACTTTCCGGAGTATATTGTATGCTGCGTGTGCTGCTGCTTCCTGACATGATCATTTAAGAGACACCGCCACAAAATATGGATCCAATTGTTCATGTTCTGGGTGCGGAGCATCTAGGTCATAATGCTCGTAAAAAGAACATTCAGCCAGAAGATTACCCTTGGGGTATGTTTCGATTTATCGCAGAACATTTATGCATAAATCCCTTTTTGTTAGGGCGGTAGGTTGATGGATGGTGAGTGTGGAGGTATGGCTGAGGCTAATGGAAAAAACGTGTGACCTCCAGTCACCCAAGCCCAAAGCCCAGTCACCTATGCGCATATATAGATCCCCTCATTACCACTACCAGTAGTAAAATGACCAAACCACCAAACATAAACACCAGCACTAAAGTAAATCCAAAGCAAACCAAATAAATTAGACCAACAAATCATAAATAGCTCCTATTACCTCCTTTACACAGAGATCATGCAAAACTGCTACAACGGAGTAGGGACAGAATATTCAGCATTTATTCACATTTGCCTTTAACAGAACCAAGCAAAACAGAATATTGCTGAAACTTTGTTGATGTCCACACAGCAACTAAACATATTTTAATGAGAGCAATTACCTCTGACAAAAGATACCATAGTTTGTCAGTCAGTCAGTTAGTTTGGCTAGCAAGCGAGCTACATAACTACAGAAGTTATGGTCCGATTTTGATAAAACTTTTAAGGAACTGTCAGAAATGGGATAAGGATCAAGTGATATTTTGTGTGTGAATCATTTATTATTTCCACTACGTTAACTGCAAACTTTCAAGGAACTGTCAGAAATGGGATAAGGATCAAGTGATATTTTGTGTGTGAATCATTTATTATTTCCACTACGTTAACTTTCATTTATGTTACAAAGCTCAGTTTCCCTTTGTGCTTATGCCTCCATTTGCAGAGACAAAAAACGTGTATTCAAGATTTTGTTTTTTTTAAATAATTCTTTACTATACTGTAGGGCCTGGTGGAGGTCTGCTTTTCTAGTTAGAGATATATGTCCTGTGCCAATGACTGGTGTGGCATAACATTTTGTCAGATAGGGACAATTGCATTCAACACAACATGGTGGGAGAAATGAGTGCCCAGGTTAAACTTCACACCCACATCTGTCCCTGCATTGCTGAATTACTTTACACATGGGCAGGGTAGTTGCTAGGAATTCAAGGCCCCCTGAAACATTATCGGTGTGGGGCCCCTCTACCCCATTAATTGCTTGTGTAAGTGTGGCAGTGTGTGTCCTAGCGGCTTGAGGGCCCTTAGAATTGTCATCACCTTTCCACCCTATAGAGATCTACTACTTCTTCCAAAGACAGAAATTGCTAGGTTGACTTCATCCCACCATTCTGTATGGATGTCCTTTATATGGACATGCAAAAATGGCTGGCATGTTGAAAAGGGATAATGAGGTCAACAGAACAAGGTTTCCATATTTTCATTTTCCATTTTTGTAGTGAGCAGTTGTCTCAATAATTAAGTGTATATACTTTTTAATTGCCTTTTAATTGTGATGGTGTTGTAATAGACTATAAATTACCGCTACATTGTCTTTACTAGAGAAAAGTGCATTGCACCATATTTGTCAGTTTTGTCAACTCTATACAACTCTGCAGGCCACAGTGTCTCAATGACCAAGAGTACAGTAGGCGGGCAGTTGTTTTTATGGCTATTAAGTTTGAATATTAACAGTCTCTGAGTTGAATGACAACATCTTTCAACTGTGTTCATGCACCAGTCATTCGTAATTCCTGCATTACAGTGTGAACCTGTCTTTCAGCAGTTCTGCACTTTCCTAATGATGTCATGCTTGCCTGCACAGTGGGTGGATACCATCTTTCTGCCATTGATTTTCAAATAAATGCAATGACTGAAGTCAGCCTGGGGGAAATACTTCACTAACTACTACTTCACTTTTATTGCAGTAGACAACTCTTAAGCCAAACCTAAAAAGGCCTTGAGTTTTTATACTGGTAGGTGTGAACAGTTAATTGCTCCTGCTCACTTACTCGGTTACTTGCTGTGTATTGATGTGCTGAGAGAGGACAAATAAACACCATCAAAAACTGTAGTAATCTTTAGGCATTTTTTCTCTGCCGGTGTGGTATTTCACCAGTAACACAGAATTTTGATTTATGCTCAAAATTATTTTTATGTCATCAGCCTACCTCATGCCCTACTTCTGAATCTAAAGGGCCACATTCATTGAATTGTGCTTGAAGCTCTGAAAGTTTTAGTTTTCAGGTTAGTTTTTATGTATTTAAAATGTTAAAATTTTTCGGGAATGTTTTAATTAACCCAGACAAGAATGCTTTTATTAAAAAAACTTTTTTTGGTTTAAAATACAAAAATGTATTGAACCTTATTTGTCCGGTCCAGTTTTTTCTGTAGAAGACTTAGACATTTGTATTGTCTATGTTGTAGTATTTTTCAACCTTTGTTGAGTCAAGCAAAGGTGGTGTGGTTCGATTGGTAAACCGGCCGTGCCAGCAAATTGAGGGTTCAGGTCACTCCTTGGGCAAAACACTTGACCAACTGCTCCCAGTGCCACCCACACTGTTTTAAATGTAGCTTTAAAGATGTAGATAATGGGTTTTACTATGTAAAGAGCTTTGAGTTGCTAGAGAAAAGCGCTATATGAATATAAATCACTTCACTTCAAGGCACATTAGAAAACTGTCTTGGGCCACGGCACAACACCAAACAAAAATGTTGAATGAATGGCACCTGAGGAATATACTTTCCTTCTGCCTTCTAGTGCAAGGGTTTTCTTGTTCTGGATGTCACAATGTATTGCTGGCATAGATAGATGACCAAATTTCAAGTAAATAAACAATCATTTCCAGATAAATTAAGTAAAATTAGATCATTTCCCAAACTTTAAAAAAAATATAATGTTTTGATTGAAAATTAGTATATAAAGAACACATCAAAGCTATTTGTGCCAGCTTGAGAATAGCATATGTACAGCATACTGACATTAGTAGGCAGCCAAAGCCTATGTCTGCAAAAGGCTGATATATAGAATCATATCTAGAAAGCCCTGTAAGGTTGATTTGTAACATCTGATGATCATAAGTGATGTCTCCTCTATTTTACAGCTTGAGTGAGAGCTTCTTCATGGTGAAAGGTGCTGCACTCTTCCTACAGCAAGGGAGCTCTCAGCAGGGCCAAAAAGTGCATCCTCACCACAAACATGCAGGTGAGAACCACAATAACTCTGGTATGCATCTCTATCTGTCCTCCTAAACAGTGGTTCTGATTTCAGCCATCAGTTTGTAAGACTTAATCATGTCGTTCTGTTTTGCTTAATGAGGAAGTGGAGTCTTAACTCCCCAACACTGCAGCAGATGTTTTGTAGTTGAGGAGACGGGAATGGAGGCTCGCTGATAAGCATGTTTCCGCCGTTGAGCTTAGCCAGAATAGTAGCACTGTGTTTTGTGTTGAAGATTAATTGAGGGTTTTATTGCCAGTTTGTCTATGACTTTCTTAGGCGAGGCCGATATTCAGTTAATCGAACGATAAATGAAAATGAACTCAATCATTTTTTATTGAATTGTCATGTGTGTGTGTGTGTGTGTTTTTCTTCATCTCTTGCTTTCAAACAGGGTGCAAGAAGTTTCACTCTGCGTATCACTCTCTGCGCTTGTTTTTTCAATAGCAGAATCAAATGAACGAAGTAAACCCTCTTGTCATTCATCCAAATTCTTTCTCTGAGGGGAAAGGTGGGACCGCTAGCTTATGCACACAGGGAGCAGCGACAAAGCCTCGTTAGTGGCTAGTGAGAAGCACAGCGAGAGAACATAAAAAAAGAGGAGGAAAAAACATTAGTACAAAGCCAAATGTCCCAGTGTGTGAAAAGTATGCCAAATTTGTTGGAAATTGATTGCAACAAAAAAGATAACAAAACAAACCACATAACCCAGTTTTTCTATTTTTTCCCAACATAGTTCATGTTATTTGTATGGTTTACTTATTTAGGATAGTTAAAAAGTTGACCTTCCAATTACGATGGTAAAAAATAAGTTTAATGCGTTTAAAAGGATTGCTTGCATTATTATATGTTAGGACAGTGGTGTCCAATGTGCGGCCTGCAGACCATTTTCGGCTCGCAGCAAAATCTTTTATTGGCCCTCGACATGTTCTGAGTATAAATGAATTTATTATTATTTAGGTATATCAGATATAACACTAACAATCATTTGCTTTGTCACCCATAATACAAAAGCTACGATACAATGGTATCTTTCAAATAGTTTAGCATATACTCATACCAGCGTCTTTAAAGTACAAAATGTACCATTTGTATTGTTAAATTTTTCAGTATGCGGACACCTCAGTCTTAGTTACATGAGTGCTTAATTTGGTTTCAAATAACCCTGACAATAAAAAATTTTTATTGGCAATAATTTGTGGGACGATATACCATTCACCAAAATGTATCTGCCCAGGCCTAGAATTTCACTGTATCTCTGAGATGTTAGATGTAATCATTCACCCTAATCCCCTATGGATGATTGTGGGGTTGGAGTTCTATTTTGCCAAAATAGCATGAAGTTGATCACATTTATTATACATCCTCGAATGTCATCTGTGCATATGCTTGTTGCTTGAGCCTAGGTCCACCTCTTCCAACAATACAGGGAAGTGTATCGTTATTGAGCGTCAACATTAGTCAAAACAATCCAGATTTAAGCGTGTGCTCAAGCACGGTATTGATAGCCTAGCATTATTAATGATTAGTCAGAGCTACAGAGTACAAAGCTTGTGTATATTTAACCCAACGAGGCATTAGTAATGAAGTAAAAAGTTAATTGAAGAATATCCCAGAGAGGGACAAGCGGTAGTAAATGGATGGATGGATGGATGGATTTATAGTCTCTAGAGGTTTTCTTTTAATTCCATCATTAAAAGCATATACTTTTTGTTTTAAACTCAACACTGACCGGACTATATTGCTTGATGGCTAATTTATAAGTGTTGAATACCAAAATTATGCTCACTCACTACTGAGATGACAGGTTTATCAATGCAGCCAGTCAGCTTGTCAGATGACAGACATCCTGTATCTAAAACCTTTGGCATTGAAAACATGCAGGACTTGCCAGCAACAATGGCCTACAGGGAAAGACAACGTTGCACATGTCCGCTAAATTAGAAGGGTCATTTACCTTAAGGGGAATTATTTCTAATGGCTCCTTAACGCACTTCTTACTTTTTGGGTTGCTCGAAAGTTCAAATTCTCTCTCAAGGTGCTCATTCAGCTTGTCTGAACCGTTAACATAAACACATCGGACACATGATACATAGTTCTTTTGATTTTTCTGCTTGTGTCGGACTCAGACTGGTCAAAGCTGTTATTGTCCAGGCCCCATGCCAACTTGGCTGCCTTAGAGCCATGTGAACAAAGGCCATGAATTCCCTTTCACGCATAACTGTCTGATCCACTTGGAATCCATACAAAACACACTTCAAATATCTACACCAGATCACATTTATCAAAAACATATTGTCTGCATAGTTGTATTTGTATGTTTGTCATATTTTATCAATGTCGTCACGGAGTACAGTATGGAACCTCAGGATCATGACAAATCTATGTTTACATATCACATTCACCCTTTTACCATACTTAAAATGGAACTGTCCTTATTTTGGGGAATTGTGCCTGTCGTTTACAATCATTTTTGAGAGACAAGACAAAATCAGAATCAGAATCAGAATTGTTTTATAAGTTTTCTTTTGCAGTCTAACATAAAAATTGTCTCGTTCTTGGTGGCTAGCAATGCAGCGAAAGGGAGCAGTCAATTATACCTCTAAATCACTTTAGAAGTGCATTCAAAAACTATCAACAATACTTATTTTACGTTCCGTAGTCTGTGGCAACATTGTTATTGTAAGAGCGAACACTGAAGAACTCTTTTTCTAGCGTAGAAACAACAATGACGTGCTACTGTATAAGCTGTAAAAGCTAACAACGGCAAGCAATAAGCTAACTTCTACGTCAGCATGAAATGCGTTTGAGTTTGTAATGCACAACACTGCGATAGAACGCCAATCTGTACCGACTGAAAAACATGAATCATATTACAATATCTGTAAAGTATTAGCCCACATTTCGTGTTTTGTGTGTACACAGCTAGCCAGACAGCGTATATACTGTAGTTGTAATAACACGCATGATGTGCTGCGTGTATCATAATCAATATAAGGTGTGACTCACTCGATTGACGGTTGTGCGCTTGGTTCCGCTCATCGGGGACGTTTCCTGTTTATTCTGGGTAAGTAATGTAATTATGTCAAAATAGCTTGGCTTTAAGTTTCACATTTTGCAGCTTCAATTCACTTTCACCTCACTCTCTTGGCTTCCGTCCAACGTCTCACTCTTCCTTTGTGCTTGCTTCTAGAAGCACGAGTTCATCTTTTTAGCTTAAAAAAGATACGGTTGTGAATCCTCATTTTTGTCCAAAAATAGTTGTCTTTGTTACTGTGTCTGCCATGATTAGAAGACACACACGCCTCGTTTATGGAAGTCGGACACACGTTGTTGCCAGAAGTTGGAAGTGCACTGCTATGGCAACGGATATAAATGCGCCGAAGAACTAGTTCCGGCAAAGATTAAAATGACCAAAATACAGTAACTATCGAACATATTACATATTTTTATCAACATTTCTGTTACTACATTATATATATATACTTGCAGTATGTATACAAAACGTTGATGGGGAGTTTTAAAGTTGTCTTAGAGGGCTTTGAAGGCTTCAACGATGACTCCCGTTAGCCGCATCATCAAAGCCTTTTTTTAAACCTTTAAAATAAATAAAAAAAGACGTGTGTTCTTGTCTCTCATAATGATTTTGAACGATAGGCAAAATTCCAAAAAAAGTGCAGTTCCCCTTTAACATGCTACAAGACAACTCAACAATTGATACAACCAGGGATGTTCTGATCAGGGTTTTATGTTGACTATTATACAAATCATTCATGAGTGAGATTGACCTTCACCAATACCAGTCACATGTATTAACTGTAAATGTTTCTATTCATTTATCGTGAGTGCTATTAACAGTTTAACGATATTAACACTCGAGCTGCAGCTATCGAATGTTTTAGTAATCGAGTATTCTATCGAATATCCCGATCGAGTAATCAAAGAAATCATATTTTTGCTTAATTAAGGTTTAATTATACATGTTAAGATGTGCCCTCAATTATTGCGTTTGGCCTAATTGTCTTTTATTTTCTAAACGCCTGTTTCATTATTGAAGGCTGACACGCACAGCTAAAATGCGTCCGTGGTTGATTGTGCCAATTTGTGTGTGCTAATAAAAACAGGTGTGCTCACAGCCCTATGTGCTGTGTGGTGTGACCGCATAAACAAAGTTCTTGTCTCTCGTGCATTTTTGATGATTATTATACGGTGCCGTTTAAATGGTGGTTTCTCCACGCAAATCCGCTGAGCTGTTTTCGACCTGCCAACAATACATAAACAATAGAAAAAGACAAACCACTTAATAATGACAACAACAGTTTAAAAATTTTAACAATGCAATACAGTTCACTGCATTTAAGGCATGCAAAATAGTAATCAATGTTCATTTTGCCATCATAACATGTTTAAGATGACAACACATATATATATTTATATATGTATGTACAATTAGTTCAAAATTAATATTCGCTGAGAAAGTTCAAATCAAAATATAATCTTAGTATCAAAAGTAAAACAATAAGAACAGTTTTCATTATATCAAACATTAAGAGTGGATTAGGTAGTGCCTTTAATACTGCATTTGAAATGTGCAACTTCATATTCAGATCCAATATGCCTGACAGGAACTTGGCACACAAGTCCTACCACTGTGAACAAGGACTTGGAACGCTTACATTCTACAGAGACTATAGTGGGGGCAAGTGCAAGCTATCCAAGTAGCATGTGGTTGCATGACTTGAATAACTTTGCACGACTACATGTGCGGGGTTACTAATGAAAGGCTAATTGAACACGACAGCTCGGATAGCATTGTTAGTTTTCAACACCTTTTGGCGGCATTTGATGACTTTGCGGGAGTGAGAGAACACATCCTGGTTATCATAATGAATAACATTTATTTCACTAACACAACTTTTGCATTTACATTTGATAATAGATGACTTACCTGGCCTCCGGACGTCCCTCAAATCGGATGTGTTCTCGACAGGTGCTACAGCATCGAACTTGAGCTATTGTGGTATGCAAGCTCCACTTTGCAATGTTTGCATACCAATACGTGTTTCTTCGATTTTAGTGTGAAGTGTTCCCACAACTTAGACAACTTTCGTCGCTTCTTAATTCCCTCGTTTTGCTATGGCTCTTGTCCATTGCTTTCTGCGGTGTCTGCCATTGCGAGTTTTGTCAGCGAAAAAGTTTTCTAAACTCAAGCGTATTTAAAAGAGTGGTGTTGTGTAGTGCAGGAGGCGTATGATCTGACGTAAACACGCTGTGCAATACCTAAACAGTCCGTGCGAAGCGTGACTTTGAATGATATTTAAAATACAAAGAAATGCTCTTTATTTGCTGTAATAGAGGTTATTATTATTAGCTTAGAGGAACGGCTCCGCACTGTATACAGACAAACATAGCTGCTAGCTGCTTCTCAGCCGGGGGAAGAAAAATTCATATAGTGTCAGCCAGAGGGGATGGGCATTTGTAATCGACAATAAAATGCATTAATTGCCAATAGCGACCACAAACCTTTTTTTCGAAAATCGACCGATACTGAGTAATTGACGATCGATCGGCACATTTATAGATATAGCACGTTTACTTGTCTTTGTCAGTAAAGCTTTTTTCCTGATTCTGTTGGGACCTGAGGCTAGAAATGACGTGGACTTTCTGTTTCACGCTGAATTAATTTAAAACCAGTCTTGGCTAACATGATTTGTTCACTGGTTGTGACACCAACATGGAAGGATGGAATAAAGACTTTTGCTTGTTGTGGTTATCTTGGCTTATGGTACTATGTCAATATTAAGAGGAGAACTTATTTTTGTATTTATTTAATTTTTTTGTTTTTTTATTACATTTTACTTCTGTTACTGTATGTAAAAACCTGCACTGCAACCATATAATTCCCCCAATTGTCGGATGAATAAATGCCTATCCATCTATCTTTCTTAACAGGTGACTTACCTCAACACCTGCAGGTGATGATAAACATTCTTCGTTCAGAGGACCGGATCAAACTGGTGAGAAACAACATTGGTGTATCATAATGCATATAAGCAAACACATAAACATACATTCCAGTGACTAATCTGGCACAGTCTGGTCTTTAGAATGCTGTATATTATGTGGTAAATATACTCTACCTGTTCACTGTAATTATTAGTTGTGAGTGCAACTTTGAACACACTCAATAGAGCATGACCCACACGTTTTCTGCTGTGTGTGTGTGCGTGTCAGGAAAGTAATTTATTCTATTATTCATTTGACCAATTTTACTCATTGAACTATAACTGGCATTTTTTTGTACTGATATTGCATGCTATTTGGTGTGGCAGCTCAACATGAATTAAACTATAACATGGCTTTAAAATGAATGCACATTGTGTGTCCTGGAGTAGGCGGTGCGGCTGGAGAGTGCGTGGTTAGATCGTGTGCGATACATGGTAGTTTTATACACCAGCGGACGGCAGGACACGGAGGAGAACATCCTGCTGGGAATCGACTTTACTAACAAAGACTGGTGAGATGACCGTGAAATGTGCAATAATGAATAACACTCGTGTGTGTGTGTATGTGTGTAGGATTTTTACTTTACGCATGGTTCCAACAGCTGTTCTGTCATTTTTATTCTCAGTCACATTGTGCTTTTCTATTGATGATATATTTGGCTAATGTAATTAAAAGCAAATAATGTTGTTCTTGTTGTTCTGCCAGCAAAAGCTGTTCGATTGGCATGGTGCTGCCTCTGTGGAGTGACACTAAAATCCATCTGGATGGAGATGGGTAAGTTACCTCTCTTTGTGATCCCAGTTGTTGGCGTATTATATACACAGATAATATATTCCTAAGAGGGGACCTACACTGTTTTTAATGTACATATGAATCTTCCTTGTGGTATGCATCTTGGGTGTCAAACTAATTTTGTCTCAGTGGCCACGTAGAGGAAAATCTATTCTCAAGTGGGCTGGAGTAGTAAAATCATGGCATGATAATGTAGAAACTTAAGATTGTTTTTCTTTGTTTACAAATTGACCAAGCACATTCTGAAAATGTACAAATCATAATGTTTTTTTTTTACACTTAAATGTTGCGGTAAATAATATTATATCTTCATTTGTCATTATTTATACTTTCTGAATAAATGTGATAATCTTCATCTGTCAAATGGGTGGAATTGTGTCTGGCAGAGTTTTAAAATGCTCCCATTGGTGTTAATTTTGAATCTATCAGAACATTAAATGAAAAATAATAAAAAAATCAAATTACAGAATATTATTTTAATTTTTATCAACTGATGTACTGTCATATTCTGTACATACAGTATGCAGCGTCATCTACAATAAACAGCAATATATTTCATTCAAAAGTGTCCGCTTATTTTTATACTTAGCAAACTTATCTCGCGGGCCGGATAAAACCCCATACGTTTGACAAACTTGGTGTAGATAATGTATTGGATAAACTTTGGTGTAAATTCAGCGTAAATCTTGCTCCATAAGTCAGTGACTTTTATTACCCAGTTTTTAGTCTGTCTGCAAGATGTTTGATTTTGGAGGCGTTCCCAGATTGCAAATGAAACCACACCCACCCTCTTCAGAAGCATCATCATTTTTCTTTTGAAAATGTACACTGTTTAAAAATATATCTTGAAGTTGTCACGGCTATTTTTTCCACCCATTAATACAATCATTGTATAGATTCACTTGGGCACAACATTAGGTACACCTGCACACTGTCTGATTCAGAGAGTGCATTAAAAAACAGCTGCTTTTAGCAGCGGTAATGTCGCACCTTGGTACTATGCACATGCCACGATTAGATTAAAATATTACTTTATCCTACCTAGAGCCCCCCCACGACTGCAAAAACTTGCAAACAAAATTTATTGACCACATTTGATGCTTTGGCATGGTTCAAGAGGAGTATCGAACATTGTAACAACATTTCCCGTATAAGTAAGACAAGACCAAATTTGATCATAGAGCCCCTTTAGACTTGCTAGTCATGTTCCTCCACACTGCATGACACTTCAGCATGGAGAGTGACCATCTGTTTTGTTTGCGCTTCAGGGGCTTTACTGTGAACACGGCAGGTCGGACTCATGTCTTCAAACCTGTGTCAGTGCAGGCCATGTGGTGAGTGTTTCTCTGGTACCATGGTGACAGTATTCAGCAATGTACATTTAATGAAACAACAAATTGCCTGATCACATGCTGCAACACTAAAGGGCTGCTGGTTGAGGGGACTGACACAGTCTGCCACCTGCTGACACTCAGATGTACATGCAGAGTTGTGCGCATAACACATTTGTCTGATAATTAGGCTGATATGGATGAAAACTGTTGGTCTGCCTTCAATCGTTAATGACCTTTACACTCTCCCAACCGCTGCGAACTAGGTCCGCTCTCCAGGTCCTGCATAAGGCATGTGAGGTGTCCCGCAGATACAACTACTTCCCTGGCGGGATGGCTCTCACTTGGATGGGATACTATGAAAGCTGCATTGCTTCAGAGCAGAGCTGCATCAATGAATGGAACACCATGAAGGACTTGGAGTCGACACGTCCCGATTCGCCCACCATGTTTGTTGACAAGTGAGTCATTATAAGATTGATAAAGGCTATTCTGGTTACTTTTTAACTAACTGAGAATTTGACTGTGGTGTTATTTTGTTAATTGTGTCCTGCTTGTCAAACCTAAATCAAATGTAATCCCTGATAGGCCTTCAGAGAGAGAAAGGACAGAGTGCCTTATTAAATCCAAACTTCGCAGCATCATGACTTGCCAGGATCTTGAGAATGTCACATGCAAACAGGTAACAATGACTCCCATTTGATTACAACTTATTTGTGGAGTGACTACTGGATATTTTTCAATTGTATAATTTTGAAAATGATTGCGTGCTTACTTAACTGTTTGCCGTGTAGGACATTTTTAGGACATCATCTTATCATGCCTGAAATTGGCTCAAAAACTGCGATATGTACGGCAGACTATACATGTTCGTAGAAGATTTATCACGAACGTGCATGTCGGGAGTTGGCGTGATCCCAAGATGCAGAGACAGGAAAAAACGTGAAGGTGAAAATGCTAATTTAATGATCTTAACAGCAACAAAAAGATGTAAAAGATAGCAACGATATGCAAAAGAGCCACATACTTGCATCAGCTCTATCTAAGACGTTACACTGGCATATAAAGCACTCTGATGGTGATAGTCAACATGTGCGTGTCCTAATCACCAAAGGGAGGTAGGTGTGTCCATCAGCGCTTCACAGGGGAAGCACAGATGAAAGGGCTCTGACCCTTTAACAAAACACTGGGAAATAATATATAAAGCCAGACCTGTTATGGTAGATCATGAATTGATTGTTCATAATACAGTTTTTACTTTGACCGCAGAGTACAAAATTTTTTTGTTACTCGAGCAGCTGTAAACAAATATATGCAAATATGTTTGTATTTTGTGTAAAAATACAAAGTACAGTTGTAATAAAAACTTACCTTAGGACTATATCAAAGGTGCAAACTGGGTTGTTCGTGATAATATTTTCTTTGTCAGATCCGCACTGAGTTGGAGCAGCACATGAGCTGCAACCTTAAGGGATTCAAAGAGTTCATAGACAACGAGATGCTGTTGATTTTGGGCCAGATGGACAAAGCAACACTTATCTTTGACCACGTCTATCTGGTAGGACAGCTGAATCTGAACCGTCAAAAAGGGCCATAACATGATTAGTCTCGACGGTATGCTTCTTCCTTCTCTGTAGGGCTCTGAATGGAATGCCTCCAATCTGGAAGAGCTCCAAGAGACAGGGTGATTTATTTGATGTTATTGGGGGGCTGCGATAGTCCACGCATGCAAAACATATTCACATTGTGATCTGAGCAAGAAAGAATGTTGGGGAATTACCTTTATCTCTCTTCCTCCAGGGTGGGCTATATCCTCAATGTTACCAGGGAGATAGACAACTTCTTTCCAGGCACATTCAGTTATCACAACATACGTGTGTACGATGAAGAGGCCACTGACCTGCTTGCTCATTGGAACGATACGTACAACTTCATTGTTAAAGCAAAGTGAGTTCTGGTGGAACACAAACCCACAGGCCCGTCTACAATATGTAATCAGTAGATTTCAGACATGTTGTTTACACAGTATTTGGTCATTGTGAGCAAAATGGGAAAATTATGCCAGAGTCAATACTTCCAGAAGTTCATTGGGTTTTTGAGTGATTGCTTCTTAACTTCAACTTCATTTTTTAACATTTTATCTGTTTTGTTCAATTACCGTATTTTTCGGACTATTAGTCGCAGTTTTTTTCATAGTTTGGCCGGGCTCCAGTGCGATTTATATGTTTTTTTTCTTCTTTATTATGCATTTTCGGCAGGTGCGACTTATACTTTGGTGCGACTTATACTCCGAAAAATACGGTAATTGAAATTTAGTCCAATGGCCATGCTTTGTCTTGACCATGTCTTCTTATTCATTGTTACAATGTGAATGACTAATTAAATCGAGCTGTAAGTGCTTGATAAATGTAAATACAGTAGTACCTTCACTTACGAGCCTAATAGGTTCGGTTGGATGATATCACAAGTCAGAAAAATGTATTGTAGAATAACTTAAGAACATAACGGCACAAACAAACACTTTTGCAGCACAAACGATGGGGACATGTTTGGGGAAATTTGGGCAAGGGAGGACGAGGAGGGCACAACTTCACACAGATGACGAAGTGTAGTCAACGCAACTTTAACTTTGTCCTCCACAGAAAGAACCACTCCAAGTGTCTTGTTCACTGTAAGATGGGCATCAGCCGATCCGCCTCCACAGTCATTGCTTATGCAATGAAAGAGTTCGGCTGGTCGCTAGAGAAGGCATACAACTTTGTCAAGGAAAAGAGGAGCATCACACGACCGAATGCAAGTTTCATGCGACAGCTGGCAGAGTACGAGGGCATCCTCGATGCGAGGTACACTGCATTTCTTGACATATGCGTGTAGTTTTCCAAACTCATTCCTATTTGTCAGATTTGTATTTGATCTATACATTCAGCAAACAGAGGCACAACAAGCTGTGGCATCCAGATGCAGACTGTGACATGGCAGAAGGCCAGCAGAGCTTGGCTCTGTGCTGTGGGGAGGAAGACCACGTCACCCCAGAACCAGGGATGTCTCCCTGCTGTGAAGACTCGCTGCCGGATAAAGGCGCAGCAGGCCCCTCCCCTTGCCGAAAAGTGGCCCTGGAGATCGACCCCGCCTACAACAACTATTATTTCCGCCGGCTCTCTGACTCCGCGCTAGACAGTGAGCCCTCAACGCCTGTGCGTGGCCCCCCTCTCCTGGGCATGGAGAAGGTCTTCATCGAAATCGAGGACGTCGAGCGAGATGCTCTGCTGGACGACGAAGCGTTCGATGGACGCGAAAGTCTGGGGCTTCCCCCTTTTGGGTCCACCTCGGAGGGCACCGCTGCCCAGACATGCAGTCGTGGCCCAGAGCCGCTGGAGGAGCTGCGATTGCGACTGGAGTTTAGCACAGTAGAGGAAGAGGATGAGGAGGATGTGCAAAAGGAGGAGGCAGAAATGGAGGTACTAATGCAGCCAGACGATGGAGGGGGCGGCAATGGAGGTGGGGGAGCAGAGGAAAGCCAAGATGTGGAGGTGGAAGTAGATAGTGAGGTTAACAGCATGGACCTGGCAACCCTGAATGACAATTGCAACAATAACAACCGATTGACCTCACAACGGAACCTCAATGTAAGTTTTTTTTCAGCATATGTGTTGTCATTAGGGATGTTCCGATCAGGGATTTATGCTCCCGATTCCGATACAGATCATCCATGAGTGAGATGGACCGATACCAATGCTGATCACATGTATTAACTGTTAATTTCAAATGTATTTATAAGAAGTGCTATTGAAAGTTTAGCAATATCAACTCATGATTTAAACTTATCCTTATGTTCTTATATTACATACAATTCTTTGAGAAAAACAAAGTCAATAATACTGTACGCAATAATTTAAAAAATGAAAAAACTACTACTACTTTTAGTTAAGTCTTTTTTTGCCCTCAACTTGTTTTCTGAATTAAAAAAAACATTAACAAAAACAATAAAACATGTTGGAAATTTTTTTTAAATATCAGTCTCGCATCGATCATAATAATAAGAATAATAATACCTGGGATTTATATAGCGCTTTTCTAAGTACCCAAAGTCACTTTACATGTAGAACCCATCATTCATTCACACCTGGTGGTGGTAAGCTACTTTCATAGCCACAGCTGCCCTGGGGTAGACTGACGGAAGCGTGGCTGCAATTTGCGCCAACGGCCCCTCCGACCACCACCTATCATTCATCATTCAATTCACCGGCGTGAGTGGCACCGGGGGCAAAGGGTGAAGTGTCCTGCCCAAGGACACAACGGCAACGATTTTTGGATGGTAAGAGGCGGGGAGCGAACCTGCAACCCTCAGGTTTCTGGCGCGGTTGCTCTACCCACTACGCCATGCCGCCCCCATATATTGATATTACCCTTAGTGTAGACACAACCTATTTATGGATCGATCCACGCTCTAACGTGTCGTGTACGGACTGCGACAATGCCAACGCACTAACAGTTATTGTTACATTATCCTCTCTCTAGACTTTTATCAATCTGCTTAATTTCCTGTTAATATCTACTTACTTTCTGCTGTGACATGGTTCCATCTACCATTCCAAAACTGTACTAAGCACTTGTTTTTTGTGTTATTTAAAGCTATCTTAGCCTTTAGCTTAGCTATTAACATGCCTGCTGTATGTAACACGTTAAGCCTCATCCTATACTGATAATGTTACATGTAGGCATGTGAAATGTGGGAATCCGCGTTTTAAACATTAATTTCTGTATAAAATTATCACTTCCGCGTTTTGGAATGAAATGTAAAAAAAAATAGGTTCTAAACAAAATTTGTTGGACGCTGGCCTCAGCTGCAGATACTTGCTGTTCCTGTTGCCTAAACGCCGTACTGAATTGCAGGACAGGGAGACGATCAGGGTCACCGAAATATATATATATATATACTGTATGTCTATGTATATGTGTATATACAGCCCGGCCCCCGGCCAAATTTTTTTAACCCAATGGGGCCCCCGAGTCAAAAAGTTTGGGGACCCCTGTTTTACAGTATTTATTAGTAGCCAGCGAGAAGGTATATTTTTGACGTGACGTATGTAAACGGAGGTCACAACACTGGAAGTATATTACCTGAGGGGGTGCGGCTATAGGATAGAGTTGCCAAATGGGAAACATTTTCTGATTTCTTTTCATGCATGTTATAGAATTTAACATTACATTTTAAATGATAAAAATATTAGTGAATTATCTACTAAAAAAACCCTACAAATTCTGTGCTACATTACATGGGACATGTAAGTGTCAAAAAGATAAGCCAAAAGAGGTTGGTAGATGAGAATAAATCTCAAGGTCAAATATAGTGTAGAAATGCACCCAATTGCAGGAAATGTAGTGTTGGATTTCAATTTTGTGCTCATTTGTGCTCACATGCCTCTACTTTGATAGTGATACTTAAACTAGAAAATGCCGTTTTTGCCATAATGGAGGTGATTATTATTTACTTAGGGGAGCGGCTCCACACTGTGTATGAAGATACACAATTAGTTGCCAGATTTTCAGCTGTGGGACTTAAAATAAATACAATATTAGCCACGGGGGCATTGAAAGGCATTAATTAGGGGTGGGGTATTAATGGACTTTTTAAAGAAAATCTTTGAATACTGATCGGTGGCCGATCGATCGGCACATCCCTAATTGCCATATGTCTGTGTGTACCGATGTTCCATACTTTTTTTTGTTTTTTTTAGGGAAAAGCCACACCTCTTGAAGCCAACGTGTCTTTACTAAAGGATGTTTTGCCAACTTCCCTATCAAATCCTTGCCTTAAGCCCAATCCTGCTCATTCCCCAAGTGCCCCATCTCTGCTGTCCCAGGCCTCTCCTGAAGACCTCCAGTGTTCGGTGGGACTCCTGTCTCTCTCTGACTGTGCCGGCTTCGCTTCCCTTTGCTCTACACTTGTCCCTGTTGTACGGCAGCAGCTGGCAGACTCTCGACCTGTTGTGGGGATGAAGGACTGTGGCGATATGTCGCATGTAAACATGGATGCCGAAAGGGGGATGTCTGTTGAGGCGCTCCCTGAGCTGGTGACCATGTTAGACAAAGATACTCCTGCTGAGGCTGGCTGCCAGCAAAAGGAGACCCTTGTGGAGCTGCGACGGTCTGGTTTAGTGCGCCGCCAGGCGGAGAGACTGGAGAGACTTTCAGGCGTGACCCAGGAGAGTCCGCCCTCCCTGAAGCCTGTGCACGCTTGCCAAACGCAGACGAAGACCTCACACACAGAGGAGGAGGAAGAGTTGGGCATCAGCACGGTTTATATGAAATCATCTACACCGTGCCAAATACGGTTAGAGCCGCTGATGGTTCCACTCGCCAATGAAGCCTTGTTTGGGGCGGTGGGGTCGGGGGTGCGCACCCCCACCTCCTCACCTCACGGCTCCACCCTGACACGCAGCTCCAGCAGCGACAGTCTGCGCAGCGTGAGAGGAAAGCCGGGCCTGGTGCGTCAGCGGGCGCAGGAGATCGAGACCCGGATGCGCCTGGCGGGCCTCACCGTGTCGTCCCGGCTGAAACGTTCCAACTCGCTGGCTAAGCTGGACTGCCTCAACCTCTCCTCCGAAGACCTGTGCTCCGCCTGCTCGTCAGATGCGGGGACACTACTACTCCTCTCGCTGTCCCCGGAGCCGGACCACGGCCAGAAGTGGGAGTCCCCCGCGCAACCCCGGAAGGACCCGCACACGTCCGCCTGGCCGTCCAGCTGACACGTCCAGCAGGGCTTGGTGGTGGTACTCCAACTCGTCATAGAGCTGTCGCGAGGTAGTAAAAAAATGACACACAACTGTCATATAAAGTGTTCACTTATTCGCCACATTGTTTGCCAATCTGCTTTTGACACTGAAAGTCATATTGCTGTGTCTGACAAGTCAAGCCGTCATCAGTTGGATAAACAAGTGCCTTATGTTTGAGACCAGAGGCACAACGTTTTGGGCAGAAGGATAAGAGAAGAGCATTTTAACCCACAGCCCTAAAAGTACCTTGTGTGTACTGAAATATGGTATGGTATCCATCAGCACTTATTTTTTTACCAGTCGGGTACAAAGTATTAGTATTGTGCATCGATAAAGCTGATCTATCCCGTAGTTGTGAAAGTGTTCATAATTGTAGAGTTGTCACCTATATTGTATCTTGTTTTAGATGCCATAGGCCTTCACGGAGAGCCAGTTCTCAGATTGAAGTTGACGTACGGTGATGAAATTGACGTGTGACTCTATTGCTTGTATTCAGTCACGTGACTTCTTCCCGGAAGTGAAACAATTGGTGGTCAACCAAGCCAAGATTGCTGTTGTATAGCAAGCAGCGTGCGGACTGAGTACATAGGGGGCCTAGGCCTTCCTGCAAAAAGCAGATAGGAGCAAAAAATCTAAAACTGCAATGGAATCTATCCCTATACTTGATTAAAGATTTGTCGAGTGATAAAGGATTATCTGTCGGTCACGTTCCCAGACATGTCCAACTATCTGGTGCTCCAGACGCCGTTCTACACGACAAAACGGATAGAAACTTGAAAAAGCATGGAGGCCTTTGGTCAAGGAAATTGCTATCAAGATTCTCGCAAATAAATATGCATTTTCTTTGCTGGGGTAAGGTTGCATTTCATGATTCAACTTCGCGCCTACTGCCATGTTGCTGTTGCATGGGCCGTTTACGAGTATGCGTGTTTTTCCCCTTCTTGATCAAAATATAACTGTAGATGTCAACAGCTTCATTTATGATTGCTGCCTTTGGTAAAAGCTTAAATCTTAAGTTTTGCTCACACTCACCGAGTTGGTAGTTTACAAAACACTTGCAGCAAACATGCGTTTTAAAAACTCCGAAACAAGATCAAATGCAAATATTATCAAGATGATACTTAAATGGGAAATATTAAATGTTAAAAGTATAGTACAGGCCAAAGGTTTGGACACACCTTCTCAATCAATGCGTTTTCTTTATTTTCATAACTATTTACATTGTAGATTGTAAATGGTAAATGGGTTATACTTGTATAGCACTTTTCTACCTTCAAGGTATTCAAAGCGTTTGACACTATTTCCACATTCACACACACATTCACACACTGATGGCGGGAGCTGCCATGCAAGGCCCTAACCTCGACCCATCAGGAGCAAGGGTGAAGTGTCTTGCTCAAGGACACAACGGACGTGACGTAGTTGGTAGAAGGTGGGGATTGAACCAGGAACCCTCAGGTTGCTGGCACAGCCACTCTCCCAACTCCGCCACGCCGTCCCCAAAGACTGTCACTGAAGGCATCAAAACTATGAATGAACACGTGGAGTTATGTACTTAACAAAAAAAGGTGAAATCACTGAAAACGTGTTTTATATTCTAGTTTCTTCAAAATAGCCACCCTTTGCTCTGATTATGGCTTTGCACACTCTTGGCATTCTCTCGATGAGCTTCAAGCACACCTGTGAAGTGAAAACCATTTCAGGTGACGACCTCTTGAAATAAATAAATGGTAAATGGGTTAAACTTGTATAGCGCTTTTCTACCTTTTTAAGGAACTCAAAGCGCTTTGACACTATTTTCACATTCACCCATTCACACACTGATTGAAGCTCATTGAGAGAATGCCCAGAGCGTGCAAAAAAGCAATCAGAGCAAAGGGTGGCTATTTTGAAGAAACTGGAATATAAAACATGTTTTCAGTTAGTTCACCTTGTTTTGTTAAGTACATAACTCCACATGTGTTCATTCATAGTTGTGATGCCTTCAGTGACAATCTACAATGTAAATAGTCATGAAAATAAAGAAAACGCATAGAATGAGGCGAAGGTGTGTCCAAACTTTTGGCCTGTACTGTAAATCAAGCAAACATTTAACAAAGTGATCACTGCAAACTCATGCGTTCTTCGACTCTGCTCCCTTGTACGAGAGTGCGTGCTACTTTTTTGTCGTCGTCTCGTAAAATCTTGCACTCTTTTGCCCTTCTTGTTACTTCTCGAGGAACTCTGAAGAAACATTTATCCTTTTTGCGTTTTGAACGGTTTGTACAGCCGAAAACAACACAAGCCCAGGGCATTTTTCTTTGAGTGGCTAAATGCCACTTAGATCGCGATGACAACAGACGCTGGCTTGACCACCACGCATATTCAATGAGCCGGACGTGACGTAAATCCAAGCAATAAGTGTGTGAATGGAAAGTGGAGAGAAAGAGGCTTTTCACTGTTTTCAACAATTATCAGAATACTTTCTGATTATGTTGTTCCTTTGCACTGCTTTTTTTTGGGATTGTGTATACTTGACTTGGTACACAACAAGCTATCTTCCAAAATAACATTCAAGTAATGTTATCGACCTCATCATTCCCCTCGGTGATCACGGGAGCGCAATCAAGCTGTGTGGCTTGAAATCACAAAGCAACTGTCTAATGCAACACACGACAAGGATTCCATGTCATATATACGGTATATGTGTCTTTTTTTGACAACTCAAAAAAAAAAAGTAATCCTTGAGGATTTCCAACATGAAAGTCATGTTTAAAATGTGAAAGACCAAAGCTCTACGGCTGTCTCATCAAACTGAAACTGTACAATATACAGTGGTCCCTTGGTTTTTGTAGCCCCCCACCGCCCACACACACTTTGTATGATTCCATTTTTGCCAAAAGTTTATGCCACATTATTTACAGTGTCTCGTCCCAAACTAGTCTGTTTGACCGCGTATCATTTCATGCAGTCACCGAACAAAGAATCCAATGTGTTTTTTTTTTTTAACTTAGTGCCAATATGGGGCCAAAGAAAGTTGCAAGTGCCAGCACTTTGATAAAGTAAGTGAGAAACAATATTGAATTCAAGAAAGAATTTAAAGTATGGGAGAGAGGCTTTTCACTCTTTTCAACAAACAGAATACTTTCTGATTATGTCGAAAGTATCATACCTTGAAGCTCTTCGCCCTCAAGGGTCTTCAATAAAGGTAGAAGTTAAATGTTTATCAATTTAATTTTTTTTGTATTTTGCATATTTACTGCATGTACAACTAGAATTATCATTTATGTAAAGTTTTTGTGTTAATATATTTTTGGGTGTGGGAGAATTGGATTTGCATTACAGTAATTCCTCATTTATCGCTGTTAATTGGACGCGATAAATTCATTTCTGCAAATTAGGAATTATAAATCAAATATTTTTTAATGGCTAGAACTGTATATGACCTTAATAAGTTTAACATTATGAGAGCTCTCTAGACAACTAATAACATTGTATACTATTTAACTCCAGTATAGAAATGTAGTCATGGCTGAGCCAATCAGTGGCCATGATACTAAACAGCGCACTCTGATTTTCCGGTTTTGATCTAATCCAGTGGCCAATACTACTGTAGTATTGATATTTTTAGATTTTTTTTAGGCCTGAAAATGCTTAATTTAGGGCCAAATATGCTTAAAAGTTAAAACAAAAAACAGAAAGAAACCTGCAAACGAGGAAAAAGTGCTGGGGTTCCGTTCGATTCGGTCTACGTCAGACCTTTTGGAACGGATTGCTAACAAAAACCAAGGCACCGCTGGAGTCTTCATGTCAATCATGTTTGTATTTAAATGCTGTCACATCGTTTTGCACATTTTGGGAGAGGCAAAAAATACTCGAGGGAGTTTTTTGGGCTTACTGCTGTTCGGCTTTTACGCTCATATCCAGTTTTAAAACTACGATCACACTAGGTTACGTGTTATTTTTCGTAACCATGCTTTTTTTTTTTAAATACTTTACATATGCAGTAATTTTTGTACTGTACATTGCTGTAGTTTAAATGCATAATGCACTTTTTATGTTAATGTACTGTATGTGTTGATTATGGAAATAAACGTGTCTTTTTCATGAGCTACTGTGGATTTGAGTGATTGTGAGCATGCACCGCAGCCTTCGGGAAAGGAAGGAAGGAAGGAAGGAGGGAGCTGTTGGCGTCAGGATCCTTCGAAACTTACCATAAACATGACCAAAATGTCTGGCCGGTGCGTCAACTTTGATGATGTGCGTTTGTTACATCATCGTGTTGTCATCCGTGTGCTTTGGCAGGAGAGCTTTATTCCTAACAGCCAGGTTATGTAACTTTTAGCCTCCCCTCCCTGTTTGCATGACATCAATGAATGACTTAAGTTACACGCTCCTGACGCTCCTGCCCCCTATGACCGTGCGTGACTCGCAGGCCCATGTGATGTGTGGCGTGGAAGGAAGCTGCAAAAATGTGACCGCTGAATCAAATATTTGTATGCATACTAAACTGTTTCCAGAACACTCGTGTGAGGGGAAATGTATGCTATTTGAGAACAATAATACAGTAGGACCTCATCTTCAGAGTGTTTTGAGATAAGCCCAGTCTTTTGGTTCATATTTAGGCTTCAAGTTGCGAGCAAAAAATGGAGTTACAAGCATCCCCGCCATTGGTTGGTGTAGCATGAATTGATTTACGTGGACCCCGACTTAAACAAGTTCAAAAACGTATTCGGGTGTTACCATTTAAGTGGTCAATTGTACGGAATATGTACTGTACTGTACAATCTACTAATAAAAAGTTTAAATCAATCAAAAAACATCGTAAGATCCGCCCCCAAACATTTGGTCTCGCTTGCATTAGCCGACATGACTTTACATTTTACACACATACCTACATGGTTGAATAAAGAATTCATTCATTTAAATGAAACCAGTAATATCAGACAGGTCTTGTTAAAACAATTTCAGGAATATAAGTATAATTTTCCTGGGATAAATATTAAAGTTATGAATGTTTTAACCTGGTGAAAATGTCAACCTCTTCAATACAACGTCACTTCCTTATCTCTCCCCGGAAGTCCCGCCCCCCAGCCAAAGGCATTGGCTAACACCCCGTAGCCAGCCGCTACATCATTGATCCAATTTAAAAAAGGTCACTATTGTTGAAAGGCTTGTTAAACAGAGAAATAGGTTTCACAGTTAAGGTGTATTTTTAATCCATCAAATTGGTGACAGGAAATTGGAGTAAACAAGATTGGTAAGAGGAAGATGGCGGGTCCAAAGAATCAAAGTGTGAATATATCATATTTAAAAAATATTAGGCAAACTCCCAGATGCATATATAACTTATACTTTAAAAGGAACTCCAATGCAGTTTTTTACTAACTGTTGATTTTTTTGGCAGAGTGGTTTTGTAAACGTGCCACATTTTGTGGGCGCTTTGTGGCTCAATCTGAACATTTTGAGGTTCTGGATCAGGGGTGCCCACACTTTTTCTGCAGGTGAGCTACTTTTCAATAGATATGTTTTTGTTAACAAGTTAAAGGTTTTTAATGATAATACAAGTATGTTTTTTAACACACATAGATTCCTTTCTTTTATGAAGACAAGAATATAAGTTGGTGCATTACCATTGATTGGAATCAGACAGTAGTGCTAATAACGTCCGCATTTTCAAATGGAGGAGAAAAAAAGTCCTCCTTTCTGTCCATTAACACATGAAAGTGGTTGGTTTTTGGCATCTTATTTGTCCAGCTTCCGTACCCGTTTTTATACACTTTACACGAAATACATTGGCGGCAAACTCCGTAGCTTGCTAGCTTGTTTGCGCTAGCTTTCGGAGACTCTTATTTTGTTAGTGCAGGCAGGATGGAGGAGCGCTTTTATTGTGAAGACAGGAACTGTGCGGTCAGTCTTTGGGCTTTTGACGTAAGGTACGGTTGAAATAAAAAGTGTTTCTCACCTTCCTGACGGTCTTTTTTCCCTTCACACTGAGCTCGCAGCAGCCAGTGCCGCGAATGTCAATCAAATGACGAAAGTGACGTCATAGTGAAGATTGATGATCGCTAATTTTTTAAAATATGTGAAGTTGTTGCACTTTTGGTAGAATTTAAATATTCAAAATATTGCTGAACGCCAAACCGAAAGGACCTAGATTAGAAAAATATTTGGCCTCGTTGGGAGATAATTTAGTATCCCGCATAGTATCAACTGTTTATATAAAGATTTTCTAAAGGGACTACAGTTCAATAAAAGTTAGAGGAGTATAATTGAGAGTAGTCAGTGTACAGTGTGTAGAGATAGTATAGATTTACTATCCAGTGAAAATGAGTCAACACTAGTAATGGGTCAAAGTGTACTCAAGCATGGATGCCTTAATAAACTACCGCTAGGTGTGTGTGTAAAATGTCAAAGACTAATTGATTTACATGCATCATCATACAGGGCTTTTAAATACGATTCCAGTGATATAATTTCCCAGTGATAAATACTAAGAAACTTATCAAAACCTGTGAAAACGCACAAATTCCTGGTCTAGCGAGTCACGAGTGACCAGGCATTCAATTTCAAAGATATTTGTCAGACTCTGTTATATAATAATTAACATTTTACTCACCCGTTAGATGTTTTGCTGGGGAATTTTGTGTCTGTTTCGTGCTGAGTGACCACTGCCGATATCCAGCCAGCGGCAAATACGCAATCAAACACATCCTGTTTACTATTTGGCTCATTGGCCAAAGTTACACATTTCATATTCATTTTTGAGCAGCTATATACAAAACCCAAAACGTTGTGTAAATCATACATAAAATCTAAATGCAATGATTTGAAAATCCTTTTCTACTTGTATTCAATTGAAAAGACTGCAAAGACAAGATGCTTAAATATTAGCTCATTTGGAATTTGATGCCTGCAACATGTGGCAAAAAAGACTGAGAAAGTTGAGGAATGCCCATCCAACACTTATTTGGAACATCCCACAGGTGAACAGGCTAATTGGGAACAGGTGGGTGCCATGATTTGGTATAAAAGCAGCATCCGTGAAATGCTCAGTCATTCACAAACAAGGATGGGGCGAGGGTCACCACTTTGTCAACAAATGCGTAAGCAAGTTGTCCAACAGTTTAAGAACAACATTTCTCAACAAGCTATTGCAAAAAATGTAGGGATTTTACCATCTACGGTCCGTAACATCATCAAATGATTCAGAGAATCTGGAGAAATCATTGCATGTAAGCGATGATGTTACGGACCTTCGATCCCTTAGGCGGTACTGCATCAACAAGCGACATCAGGGTGTCAAGGATATCACCACATGGGCTTAGGAACACTTCAGAAAACCACTGTCAGTAACTACAGTTCGTCTGTACATCTGTAAGTGCAAGTTAAAACTACTATACAAAGCGAAAGCCATTTATCAACAACACCCAGAAACACTGGCGGCTTCACTGGGCCCGAGCTCATCTAAGATGGACTGATGCAAAGTGGAAAAGTGTTCTGTGGTCTGAGGAGTCCACATTTGAAATTGTTTTTGGAAACTGTGGACGTCGTGTCCTCCCCAACATAGACGGAAACAACAATTCGGATTGTTATAGTTAAGTTCAAAAGCCAGTATCTGTGATGGTATGGGGGTGTATTAGTGGCCAAGGCATGGGTAACTTACACATCTGTGACGGCACCATTAATGCTGAAAGGTACATACAGGTTTTGGAGCAACATAAGTTGCCATCCAAGCAACGTTATCATGGACGCCCCTGCTTATTTCAGCAAGAGTATGCCAAGCCACACGTGGCTTCATAGTAAAAGAGTGCGGGTACTAGACTGGCCTGCCTGTAGTCCAGACCAGTCCCCCATTAATGTGTGGCACAATATGAAGCCTAAAATATGACAATGGAGACCCCGGACTGTTGACCAACTTAAACTGTACATCAAGCAAGAATGGGAAATAATTCCACCTGAAAAGCTGCAAAAATTGGTCTTCTCAGTTCCCAAACATTTACTGAGTGTTGTTAAAAGGAAAGGCCATGTAACACAGTGGTAAAAATGCCCCTCTGCCAACTTTTTTGCAATGTGTTGCTGCCATTAAATTCTAAGTTAATGATTATTTGCAAAAAAAAAAAAAGTTTCTCAGTTCGAACATTGTGTATCTTGTCTTTGCAGTCTATTCAATTGAATATAAGTTGAAAAGGATTTGCAAATCATTGTATTCTGTTTTTATTTACCAATTACACAATGTGCCAACTTCACTGGTTTTGGGGTTTGTATATTAAGTGTATATACTGTATATATTTGCAAATTATAAATTATATTTGCAGGCCAACTGTAGACTTTTTTTTAATGTCCAGTAGATTATAAAACACTAACAGAATCAATGTAGTGTCAATACGGCTAGTGAGTGTGCCATACACTCACTTAGACGTCATTTAGTGTGAATGTGTGCATAGGCGATAACAGGGGTGTTATTATTATCACTCATGTTTAGTTTTTCATTGTTGTTTTTATTATTGGGCGGCGTGGCTCGATTGGTAGAACGGCCGTGCCAGCAAATTGAGGGTTCCAGGTTCGATCTCTGCTTCTGCCATCCTAGTCACTGCAGTTGTGTCCTTGGGCGAGAAAACTTTACCCACCTGCTCCCAGTGTCACCCACACTGGTTTAAATGTAGCTCAAAAGGTGTAAATAATGGGTTTCACTATGTAAAGCGCTTTGAGTCTCTAGAGGAAAGCGCTATATGAATATAATTTGCTTCACTTTGTTACATTTTCATCCATCCATCCATCTTCTTCCGCTTATCCGAGGTCGGGTCGCGGGGGCAGCAGCCTAAGCAGGGAAGCCCAGACTTCCCTCTCCTCAGCCACTTCGTCCAGCTCTTCCTGTGGGACCCCGAGGCGTTCCCAGGCCAGCCGGGAGACATAGTCTTCCCAACGTGTCCTGGGTCTTCCCCGCGGCCTCCTACCGGTCGGACGTGCCCTAAACACCTCCCTAGGGAGGCGCTCGGGTGGCATCCTGACCTGATGCCCGAACCACCTCATCTGGCTCTTCTCGATGTGGAGGAGCAACGGCTTTACTTTGAGCTCCCCCCGGATGGCAGAGCTTCTCACCCTATCTCTAAGGGAGAGCCCCGCCACCCGGCGGAGGAAACTCATTTCGGCCGCTTGTACCCGTGATCTTGTCCTTTCGGTCATAACCCAAAGCTCATGACCATAGGTGAGGATGGGAACGTAGATCGACCGGTAAATTGAGAGCTTTGCCTTCCGGCTCAGCTCCTTCTTCACCACAACGGATCGATACAGCGTCCGCATTACTGAAGACGCCGCACCGATCCGCCTGTCGATCTCACGATCCACTCTTCCCTCACTCATGAACAAGACTCCGAGGTACTTGAACTCCTCCACTTGGGGCAAGATCTCCTCCCCAACCCGGAGATGGCACTCCACCCTTTTCCGGGCGAGAACCATGGACTCGGACTTGGAGGTGCTGATTCTCATCCCAGTCGCTTCACACTCGGCTGCGAACCGATCCAGTGAGAGCTGAAGATCCTGGCCAGATGAAGCCATCAGGACCACATCATCTGCAAAAAGCAGAGACCTAATCCTGCAGCCACCAAACCAGATCCCCTCAACGCCTTGACTGCGCCTAGAAATTCTGTCCATAAAAGTTATGAACAGAATCGGTGACAAAGGGCAGCCTTGGCGGAGTCCAACCCTCACTGGAAACGTGTCCGACTTACTGCCGGCAATGCGGACCAAGCTCTGGCACTGAGCATACAGGGAGCGGACTGCCACAATCAGACAGTCCGATACCCCATACTCTCTGAGCACTCCCCACAGGACTTCCCGTGGGACACGGTCGAATGCCTTCTCCAAGTCCACAAAACACATGTAGACTGGTTGGGCAAACTCCCATGCACCCTCAAGGACCCTGCCGAGAGTATAGAGCTGGTCCACAGTTCCACGACCAGGACGAAAACCACACTGTTCCTCCTGAATCCGAGGTTCGACTATCCGGCGTAGCCTCCTCTCCAGTACACCTGAATAGACCTTACCGGGAAGGCTGAGGAGTGTGATCCCACGATAGTTAGAGCACACCCTCCGGTTCCCCTTCTTAAAGAGAGGAACCACCACCCCGGTCTGCCAATCCAGAGGTACTGCCCCCGATGTCCACGCGATGCTGCAGAGTCTTGTCAACCAAGACAGCCCCACAGCATCCAAAGCCTTAAGGAACTCCAGGCGGATCTCATCTACTCCCGGGGCCTTGCCACCGAGGAGCTTTTTAACTACCTCAGCAACCTCAGCCCCAGAAATAGGAGAGCCCACCACAGACTCCCCAGGCACTGCTTCCTCATAGGAAGACGTGTTGGTGGGATTGAGGAGGTCTTCGAAGTATTCCCCCCACCGATCCACAACATCCGCAGTCGAGGTCAGCAGAACACCATCCTCGCCATACACGGTGTTGATAGTGCACTGCTTCCCCTTCCTGAGGCGGCGGATGGTGGTCCAGAATTGCTTCGAAGCCGTCCGGAAGTCGTTTTCCATGGCTTCCCCGAACTCCTCCCATGTCCGAGTTTTTGCCTCTGCGACCGCTGAAGCCGCACACCGCTTGGCCTGTCGGTACCTGTCCGCTTCCTCGGGAGTCCTATGAGCCAAAAGAACCCGATAGGACTCCTTCTTCAGCTTGACGGCATCCCTCACCGCCGGTGTCCACCAACGGGTTCTAGGATTACCGCCACGACAAGCACCAACTACCTTGCGGCCACAGCTCCAATCAGCCGCCTCGACAATAGAGGCGCGGAACATGGTCTATTCGGACTCAATGTCCAGCACCTCCCTCGTGACATGTTCAAAGTTCTTCCGGAGGTGGGAATTGAAACTCTCTCTGACAGGAGACTCTGCCAGACGTTCCCAGCAAACCCTCACAATGCGTTTGGGCCTGCCAGGTCTGTCCGGCATCCTCCCCCACCATCGCAGCCAACTCACCACCAGGTGGTGATCGGTAGAAAGCTCCGCCCCTCTCTTCACCCGAGTGTCCAAAACATGAGGCCGCAAATCCGATGACACAACTACAAAGTCGATCATGGAACTGCGGCCTAGGTTGTCCTGGTGCCAAGTGCACATATGGACACCCTTATGTTTGAACATGGTGTTTGTTATGGACAATCTGTGACGGGCACAAAAGTCCAATAACAAAACACCGCTCGGGTTCAGATCCGGGCAGCCATTCTTACCAATCACGCCTCTCCAGGTTTCACTGTCGTTGCCAACATGAGCATTGAAGTCCCCCAGTAGAACGAGGGAATCACCCGGGGGAGCACTCTCAAGTACTCCCTCGAGTGAATCCAAAAAGGGTGGGTACTCTGATCTGCGGTTTGGCGCGTAAGCGCAAACCACAGTCAGGACCCGTTCCCCCACCCGAAGGCGGAGGGAAGCTACCCTCTCGTCCACCGGGTTGAACTCCAACGTACAGGCTCTGAGCCGGGGGGCAACAAGAATTGCCACCCCAGCCCGTCGCCTCTCACTGCCGGCAATGCCAGAGTGGAAGAGAGTCCATCCCCTCTCGAGAGAACTGTTTCCAGAGCCCTTGCTGTGCGTCGAAGTGAGTCCGACTATATCTAGCCGGAACTTCTCCACCTCGCGCACTAGCTCAGGCTCCTTCCCCCCCAGCGAGGTGACGTTCCACGTCCCAAGAGCTAGCTTCTGTAGCCGAGGATCGGACCGCCAAGTGCCCTGCCTTCGGCCGCCGCCCAGCTCACATCGCACCCGACCTCTATGACCCCTGCTATGGGTGGTGAGCCCATTGGAAGGGGGATCCACGTTGCCTCTTCGGGCTGTGCCCGGCCGGGCCCCATGGGGACAGGCCCGGCCACCAGGCGCTCGCCATCGTGCCCCACCTCCGGGCCTGGCTCCAGAGGGGGGCCCCGGTGACCCGCGTCCGGGCGAGGGAAATCTGGGTCCTTGGTTTTTATTTTTCATGGAGGTCTTCGAGCTGCTCTTTGTCTGATCCCTCACCTAGGACCAGTTTGTCTTGGGAGACCCTACCAGGGGGCATAAAGCCCCCGGACAACATAGCTCCTAGGATCATTGGGACACGCAAACTCCTCTACCACGTTAAGGTGGCAGCTCAGAGAGGAGTTTGTTTTTTTTGTTACATTTTATCGTATATAAAATCAGCACCGCAACCATATAATTTCACCATTATTAAGTCTCAAGTTTCAAAGTTTTATTCGTCACATGCAGAGTACACCACAGTGAAATGCTTTTTTCCATGCTCTTCAGATATTGCGTACAGTGGGATCCAAACACTAGTTGCAGAATCTAATACACTAAATACAAAAAATACAACAATTTGAATAGCTCTGATGTATATTTATTACAAGACAATAAGTTGCACAATAAGTTACAGTAGTTATGGTAGAAGTATCAGTACAAGGAGAAGTACAGGAAGTCCATCACCTTCCTCAGCAGTTTCCCAAAGGTTGGCATCATGCTCTTTCAGAATGTTACAGTACATGTTGATATTCATCTTTCCCTCGATGAACCACTATTCCCTAGTCCCGGTAGCACCCGTGCAGCCTCAGACTTTAAGACCCATGTATCTTGCAACTGGGTGTGCTCCCATCATCCTCTAATTCCTGGCTTCCGACCGAGCACTTTAGCTTTATTATCCGAGTGTGTGTCCGGTTTGGGAAGTTACCATAGGAACAAAAACAAAAGGGTCGATGCTATTTTGCAAACGACTTCCCACGCACGCCTGGACCAACCAGAGCGACTACAATCTGCTGTGCCAGACACAAACCTTTTCCCAAACTCTTGGAAAAGCAGCATGAAGCATGCGAGAATGACTCTGGTATGCAAACACGGCAGAATAAACTCAGGCATAGCTCCTACTTAGTGGGGCTGTTGTACCAGGGCCCCAAGCCTCAGGGGCAGGGGGATGAAGATCCTTATTTTCATAAATATGTGCGTTATAAAAAAACAAGGTCATAAAAGGTAGTACAAGTTCAATACAAATTTTAAAAGTCAAAGATTACCTATCAAAAATACAAAATTGGTTGGCTCCACCTGGGTAGACGCAGACGTCATAACGTCATCAAAGCTCACCTTCAAGTATTCACACACAGAAGCAACAAGGTAAAGATGACATTTATTTTGGTATTTCATCGCCCATGATTGTGGTGTGTTCAAAGACCCTCCATTGAAGTTAGAAACAGCGGCGTCACTAGTTTTTAAAGACAGGGGGAGTCTTAACCCCTGGGAAATGCACTAATAATTATATAACTACAAAATTCCCGCGGAAATTTTGACGGGCCTGCTATCTGTGCCCTGGACCTCTGGCCGGGGGTCGTCAGAAGCCGCCGTACTTTTAAGATGTTGCCGAGTGTCTGAATCTGTGACTTTTATGTGTTACTGTACAAAATGAGCTACAGAGCTAGCCTAAAAAATTAGCATTCACACATTATAATGCTAACACTTAGCATGTTTGCTCCCAATGGCATGCTAAGAGTTAGCATGCCTCACATATCCAGTAATATGGCTGTAAGGTGTATGGCTGCGGAAGTAGAGAAAATAGTAAAAATAAGCAAAAAAAAGTTAGTGTGCAAATATTAGCTTGCTAGCATGCTAATGTTTGCATGCTAACAGTTAACAAGTGTCACGTGCCAAGTTATATGACTGTGGAGTTAACGGTTGCAAATTCAGCTCAAAAACAGCCCTTTGAGACTTTTGTGATTTAGGGCTATATAAATAAACATTGATTGATTGATTGAAAGTTATCATGCTAATGTTAACATGCTAGCAAGCTAACGTTAGCATGCTACCAGTTAGCATGTGTCACATACCAAGTTATATGACTGTAAGGTGTATGACTGTGTAATTAGAGAGAGAAACTTAAGTTAGGTAAAAAGTTAGCATGTTAATGTTAGTATGCTAGCAGGCTAACAATAGCATGCTAGCAGTTAACAAGTGTCACATACCAAGTTATATGACTCTAGGGCAGTGGTTCTTAACCTGGGTTCGATCGAACCCTAGGGGTTCGGTGAGTCGGCCTCAGGGGTTCGGTGGACCCTCCGCCGCGGATGTCGAGACACACCTGACTCATTGTGTAAATATCCATATCGTCTTATTATGGATAGGGCAACAGCAGAAGTTACACTGATTTGCAGGTGTGTAAATTGTTGTGAGTTGATGCACTGTGTTGGTTTTGTTCTTTGAACAAGGTGATGTTCATGCATGGTTCATTTTGTGCACCGGTAAAAAACCCCATATAACTTTGTCTTGAATTTGAAAAAAAAAAAGGATATATATTTTTTACTGGAGAAGGGTTCGGTGAATGCGCATATGAAACTGGCGGGGTTCGGTACCTCCAACAAGGTTAAGAACCACTGCTCTAGGGTAAACGGTTACAAAATTAGCTAAAAAAGGTTAGCTAGCAAGCAAATGTAAACAATTCTATCAGTTCGCTTGTTTCGCCATACCAAACTATACCATACCAACTTAATTTATAAAGCCCTTTAAAAACAACCACAGTTGAAGAACAAATAGCTGTACACCACAAAGAAATACAGACAAAGGACAGACTAAAAAATAACATTTAAAACAGAGGTAAAATACACATTGAAAAAGTAAATACAAATTATCTTAAGAACAATTTGGTTGGATAAAAAGCAGTTAAAATACCAAGTTATATGGCCATCCAGCCAAAATCAAACATTGGACATAAAATTGTTTGAGCCAGGGTTAAAGAAAACTACAACATAGCTGATGGAGTGAAGACACAGTCAAAGTGGAGGCACATAAATAAGACCGGTCACAAAACAGTCAGAACGGGGCTTGAAAATGGTAAATACGTGCCGGGACACATGAGGACTTATAAATATGACCAATGTAATGACGCTGGTATCTTGGTATCAGATTGATACCCAAATTTGTATTATCATCCAAAACAAAAGTATTGATTTTAAATCGAGAATAGTTTTGAATCGAACCGAATCGCTAGCCCCAAGAATCCAGTCTTCAGCCACCCTAAAAAAAAACATTGACCGCAAACTCTGTAGCTTGCTAGCATGTGTGTGCTAGCTTTGTGAGGTTTTTATTTTTTGAGCGCTGGCAGGACGAAGCAGCGCATCTTGGAGATATATATTCAACCTTTTCAAAGGTTCTGTTTCCAAACAGGAAACATTCACGACATCTGACTGCCAAGCCCGCCAGAAAGTTTCCATGAGGACAACGAGGCGATTGCAGCTGTAAAACATCATCTAAGTAACATTTTGATCAAAGGACCACCATCACATGTTATGTAGCGTAGACCACCAGGAAGTGTTTGAAATGTAGGAAAACAATCACTTTAAATCCTCTGTAACTTTACACATTTTGTTATATAGAGATTGAACAATTTTTGGTCCCGGTATTGACCCCTGGGTTACACCCAGTGGCGGGCCGTTAATTTCCCACCTAGGCCTTCAGTGATGTCCGACTTAGTGCTACTTCAATAAATACCTCTCAAAATACCATATTTTTTGTTGCCACATGACCATGGCTTGAAAAATACTATACAGAAACACACTTGCGCACTACTGCGTATTGAATCACCTCAATTTGTCCCCAGGGTACAAAACGGGCTATTTGAAAAAATAGCCCGTTTTCAATCCCGTACAATCAATCAATTGTACGTGGTACTGTCAAAACAAAAAATATTGTAAAAAAGATATTGAATGTGAAAAAAGATATTTGAACTCACAATTTGTAACGGCTATTTGATGCCGTATAAGCCATTGGTACCGCTCGTAGTTGGTTGATTCGAGTGGTAGTGGCAGGCAAACCATTTCACCGCCAGGACAACTTAACTTGTTTCCGGGCACCTCGTTTCCCAAGATCTACCGTATTTTTCGGACTATAAGTCGCAGTTTTTTTCATAGTTTGGCCGGGGGTGCGACTTATACTCAGGAGCGACTTATGTGTGAAATTATTAACACATTACCGTAAAATATCAAATAATGTTATTTAGCTCATTCACGTAAGAGACTAGACATATACGATTTCATGGGATTTAGCGATTAGGAGTGACAGATTGTTTGGTAAACGTACAGCATGTTCTATATGTTATAGTTATTTGAATGACTCTTACCATAATATGTTACGTTAACATACCAGGCACATTCTCAGTTGGTTATTTATGCGTCATATAACAGCCTGTTGTTCACTATTCTTTATTTATTTTAAATTGCCTTTCAAATGTCTATTCTTGGTCTTGGGTTTTATCAAATAAATTTCCCCAAAAAATGCGACTTATACTCCAGTGTGACTTATATATGTTTTTTTCCTTCTTTATTATGCATTTTCGGCCGGTGCGACTTATACTCCGGAGCGACTTATAGTCCGAAAAATACGGTAGTTTCTCTTTAAATATCCTTCTTGAAAATGCCCTTGCAAATATATATATCTGCCACCTAATCAACGCTTTGCTCTGCTTCTTTGTTGGTTAAAAAAGTGAGTACCGCTGATTTCTCCGCTGGCCGGGTATGGCTCCGGTGCCACTTTCTGCTTTTCGTAAATCACAACTTGTGATTGGATACTTGGATACTTTATCGCAACAGTCTGTTAACTAAATGTCCTCCGTTCGATAAACTGCACAGCCGTCGCTAATGTTGGTTCAAAAGGCCTCTGGCAGAATTCATACAGCGCTGGCAACTAGCTAGCTGAATTTTTGATTGGATAAAAGCTCTAACTTAAAAAAGCAGCACTATAGCCTTCTTGAAACTGCCCTTGCAAATATATATATCTGCCACCTAATCAATATTTTGCTCTGCTTCTTTGTTGGTTAAAAAAGTGAGTACCGCTGATTTCTCCGCTGGCCGGGTATGGCTTCGGTGCCACTTTCTGCTTTCGTAAATCCCAACTTGTGATTGGATACTTGGATACTTTATCGTAACTGTCTGTTAACTGAATGTCCTCCGTTCGATAAACTGCACAGCCGCCGCTAATGTTGGTTCAGAAGGCCTCCGGCAGAATTCATGCAGCGCTGGCAACTAGCTAGCTGAATTTTTGATTGGATAAAAAGTTCTAACTTAAAAAAAGCAACACTGGAGCCTAATATGACATGAAGAGAATATGATGAATACTTTTCTATATTTATGAAAAGAAAATAAAAAAATAAAAATAACTTTTATCAATTTATGATCATGATTTATGTTAGGCCAGCAGAGAAGGCCTTGCACACCACTGGGTACACCACAAGATTGTATTGACATTGTTGCGTTATTGACGTAGAAATAGCCAAACAATGTAGTGTGCATAATGGAATTGTGTCATAAAAAGTGGATGAAAGCCGCTACACTTTAAAGGATGCACAAAGCTAAAGATCATTATCCAATATGATGACGTTTATTTGGACTTAAGTAAATGCGGCCAAGAGCACAGAGGCACGATCATAAAAAGAAACGAGCAGCCAGAATACCCGCGAACAAAAACACTCGGACGGGGACTTTCTGGAAAAGAAGCGTACAAGTTGTGTTGTTTATCCAAATGAGCTGTGACATCACATGGACGTGATATAAGGCGGCCATCGCTTGTGAGTTTCAGTGAGGACAGACCGTCGCCAAACAAGCAACAAAGAGCACACTGTCGGAGGACGAGACGCACGGATCGACTCGGCTACATCCAACTGGTAAGAGTCCGCCTGGACCTGTACTTGATGGGACATGTTCTTGTCACGCCCTTGGCCTCCTACGGCCTGGCGTGGAACAGGGGTCATGCTGGATTTAGTGAATGTATCCGCTTTGCAGCTGCTGAAAAGTTTGAATTCTTGTAAGGAAAGAGCACATGTTGATCAAGTGAGGCGCCTCGGGCGTTAAAGGCGGGATAACGGGCCGCTTGTGATGGGTGGCGTGGAGCGCCTCAAGGTGATGCGCCGACTTTAACCCCACGAGGCCCACGGTGGAAGAAACGCTTTTAAGGGTTAATTTACGTTTTCGCACGAATGACTTTTGATGGCGTTGCTCCCTGGGCCATGTGTTGGTCAGATGATGCAGCAGTGGTCATATGCTGGTGTGACACTGCATGCTTCTGCATTTCATGGTGCATGGGTTTGATTCCCGGCTCAGGAAAGACATCTGCTATAAAGGCAAAACTATTCACGCGAGGAAAAAAAGTCAATTTTCCATGTCCTGATTGCACTGTAAAAAAAAAATCAGCATTAACCAGTATTATTTCACAGTAAACTACTGTTAACAAGACTTTTAACCTTACAACAAATTGCTGTAAAAATACCCTTTTATTCTACACCATTTAAAGGGGATCTATAATGATTTGAATCTACATTTAAAGCACTCCTTGTGGTCTACATCAGGGGTTCATAACCTTTTTGACCCCGGGAAGGAAGCACTGAGGAGGAGAAACTTAGACTTAGACTTAGAAGGGGAATTGTTCCACACAGTAGCTGTTACAAAGAATGGAAAGGATAATGCAGGTATAAAGTAGACTAAAAATGTACCATATTAGCAATATAATATTGTGGTTAGAGTGTCCGCCCTGAAATCGGTCGGTCGTGAGTTCAAACCGAGTCATACCAAAGACTATAAAAATGGGACCCATTACCTCCCTGCTTGGTACTCAGCATCAAGGGTTGGAATTGGGGGTTGAATCACCAAAAATGATTCCCGAGCGCGGCCACCACTGCTGCTCACTGCTCACCTCACTTCCCAGGGGGTGATCAAGGGGATGGGTCCAATGCAGAGGACACATTTCACCACATTTAGTGTGTGTGTGACAACATTTGGTACTTTAACTATAACATACCGGTATGTAATATTTACATATTACATTTACAGTATATGATATATACTGATATATTATTATATTATGTTATATTTGTATATAATATGCACAATATATAACAATTACCATGTACAATATTACAGTATATGTAACAGCTGCAGCATAAAATAGAGAGTAGATGCAGCAGAAAATATACATCATAAATAAAGAGAGGTAGCTGACATAGAAGTGGGGAAACAAAAGCAGGGACAAAATAATAGGGAAGGCAGGCGAGCAACAGAAGCTTCATTTTGGTACTTTATTAGTATTATATTATATATGCAGGGAGCTACACTAGCTACATTCTGGCGCTTTATTTCGATTTTTTTTCCACTGTGCTGATGAGCTATTTCTCCTTTTATTATAATGGTTGTCCACACATTTTTTTATTGCTTTATTTATTTTCCTATGACACTGTACTGAGACTTTGATTTATTTTGTACAATTTTCCATTTTGTCTATTATTTGTGCACTTTCATTTTTGAAGTTGTTCTCGATTTACTTTATCAATTGATTGACCATACTTTGGCCGTACTTTTAAGATGGTGCAGAGTGTCTGAATCCGTGAGTTTTATGTGCTACTGTACAAAATGAGCTACAGAGCTAGCCTAAAAAAATTAGCATGGGCACATTAAAATGCTAACACTTAGCATGTGTGCTAACGATGGCATGCTAACAATTAGCATGCCTCACATATCAAGTAATACGGCTATAAGGTGTATGGCCGCGGAAGTAGAGAAAAAAGTAAAAAAGCCAAAAAAAAGTTAGCGTGCTAATATTATCTGGCTAGCATTTCAAAACCGGTCTGTGTTTGGTAGCGCCTCTTTATTTTAGTTTTTTGGAGAGTGCTGCGTGTTTTTCCTGTGTTTATATTTACTACAGAGAGAGGCCTGTGGCCCACTTAAATATTAACACTGAATTACTCTTGATTTAAGTTAAGGTTAAAGTACCAATGATTGTCACACACACACTAGGTGTGGCGAAATTATTCTCTGCATTTGACCCATCACCCTTTATCACCACCTGGGAGGTGAGGGGAGCAGTGAGCCGCAGCGTTGGCCGCGCCCGGGAATAATTTTTGGTGATTTAATCCCCAATACCAACCCTTGATGCTGAGTGTCAAGCAGGGAGAAATGGGTCCCATTTTTGTAGTCTTTGGTATGACTCGGCCGGGGTTTGAACTCACGAACTACCGATTTCAGGGCGGACACTCTAACCACAAGGCCACTGAGCAGGATTTTTAGTTGATATTCAATATTTATTTCTAACCTGCTTACAGTTTACTACAAACAAAGATTATCTTTTTTTTTTTTTTAACACATAAACCTTAGGCTTATGTCAGGCTGATTAGAAAAGAAAATATAACCAAATATCTATCCTGCATCAGAAGGGACTCAAATACCTGACAAAATAATTGTAAATATAAAAGGGACAATAAGGTAGTGCTAAAATAAATAACTAAAATTAATGACAGATGTTTCTTAGCTAAACTCTCAATAAAATTAAAATACAAATGAAAAAACTTAAAATACAACTTCACCACGTTAGTCATCATTTTTGCGCTCAAGTACCTTATCTTTGACTTCAGCTACAGACTTCTTCTGTTAGCGCTATTCAACTGGCCAAATCCGGCCCCCGAGGTTCAGTTCAAAACTTGGGAGACAAACATTTTTCCCTGACTGTGGATTATTTCCAGTTTTGTTTCAAGTCCTTCCAAATGATTCTATTTTTTTTGCCCAATGTCAACTCAGAATCAAGTCTTTATGGACAAGTGGTAGAAAATAGATGGATATTTAGGCAGCACTTTTTAGACACAGGCACATTGAAACAGAAAGTGCTTTACACCAGTTAAAAATAGAAATGAAAATAAATGATAAATGGGTTGTACTTGTATAGCGCTTTTCTACCTTCAAGGTACTCAAAGCGCTCAAAACTACTTCCACATTTACCCATTCACACACTGATGGAGGGAGCTGCCATGCAAGGCGCTAACCAGCACCCATCAGGAGCAAGGGTGAAGTGTCTTGCTCAGGACACAACGGACATGACGAGGTTGGTACTAGGTGGGGATTGAACCAGGGACCCTCGGGTCGCGCACGGCCATTCTTCCACTGCACCACGCCGTCCCTATATAATACAGTATCATTGACATAAGGATTAACTAAAAACTAAGAACATTTAAAAAATAAAATAAACACATACATGTGTGTGTGTGTGTGTGTGTGTGTGTGTGTGTGTGTGTGTATAATATTATATATATATATATATATATATATACATACACACATATATACATATATATATAATGTATATAATAATTAAATAATTAATAAATAAAAATATAAAATAGTAAAAATATTAGTAGTAATAATAGCAATAAATAAAATAGAAAACAGTTGAAAAAAAATATATACGAAGAATTTAAAATGAAAAAAGGTGTGCATTTAACCTTTTTGTGGCAGCTGATAGGTGAGGGTGTTGTGGGTTTGATTTTCGGATTATTTCCAGTCTTTTTTTTTTAAATAATAATAAAATGAATGAAATGCATGGGTTTTCATAAAGGACGAAGGTGAGAGGAGCGATTGCATTACAGTCATTCTACGACTGGAGCCATGTTGGGAAAGTGTGCATGTTCCAATCCTCCCAGAAGCGGCGAAGTGCACTTAAGCTAGCCAAACATGCTGTGATTTAGGTGTAGGGCTGCAACGATTAATCGATTAAATCGATTAATTGATTAGAAAAAAGCTTTGATTTATATTATTTTGCTTTGATTCATCGTTTAGTGAAAGTTACGAATTAAAATTGATTGAATCCGGGCCGCACGGACTGCCCGGAAGTGTAAGTACGCGGACATACAGTAGTTTCCACATGACCGCTACAACAGAGCGCACATGAGAGCTGTGGTGCGTGGATGCTGTGATTTGTATGGTAGTGAACAGCGCAGGGTTTTTTTTCTTTGTTAATGCACACATGTTGATGATTTGCATTTATTACAAAAACAAAATGAAGAAAAATTCATAAAGTACGGTACGCCTTAAGGCTACAAAGTGTTTTATCCGATTAATCGAACAAATGACTCAATAGATTACTTGATTACTAAAATAATCAATAGCTGCTAAACTATTTCATGAGACTGTTGTTTTGGAAATGTTTTGCTTCCAACATCCATTTGTACCTTCTGTTTATTGGCCAGGGGTCCCAACACTTCAATAAGCCTACTTGTAAATCAGGGGTCTCAAACTTTCGACCTACATATTTTGTGGCCCTTTACTTAACATCGTAGTTTAATGCAAATTTACATTATGAACTTGAATCCCACAATAAAGAACACTCACTACAATACCTCTGCAGACACAAAAACGAGAGCACGGCAAACCGTGTGGGTCGGCGTGGCTCAGATGGTAGAACGGCCGTGCCAGCAACTTGAGGGTTTTAGGTTCGATTCCAGCTTCCGCTATCCTAGTCGCTGTCACTGTGTCCTTGGGCACCCACACTGGTTTGAATGTGGCTTGAAAATGTAGGTAATGGGTTTCTCAATGTAAAAGCGCTCTGAATTCTTAATGATTTAAGGCCCTACAATAGCTTAGAGCAGTGGTTCTTAACCTTGTTGGAGGTACCAAACCCCAGCAGTTTCATATGCGCATTCACCGAACCCTTCTTTAGTGAAAAATAAAATGTTTTTTTTTTTCAAATTCAAGACAAAGTTATATGTTTTTGGTAACACTTTAGTATGGGGAACATATTCTAAGTAACAAAGACTTAATTTAGAGTTATTTGGACACTAGGGGAACAAATTCTAAATAATAAAGACTTAATTTAGAGTTATTTGGTTAGGGTTAGGGTCAGGGTTATAATAAGGCCATGCCGAATAAGGCATTAATAAGTACTTAATAATGACTATTTAAGAGCCAATATGTTACTAATTTGCATGTTAATAAGCAACTAATTACTGGTGAATATGTTCCCCATACTAAAGTGTTACCATGTTTTTTTTACTGGTGCATAAAATGAACCGTGCATGAACATCACCTTGTTCAAACAACAAAACCAACACAGTGCATAAACTCACAACAAATTACACACCTGCAACTCAGTCAGCTGTTGCTGTATCCGTAATACGCCGATAGGGAGAAGTTTGTGAGTCGGGGGTGTGTTTTGACCTCCGCCGAACCCCTGAGGCCGACTCATCGAATCCCTAGGGTTCGATCGAATCCCTAGGGTTCGATCGAACCCAGGTTAAGAACCACTGGCTTAGAGTCATAGTAGTAGTAAACACATTTAGTCATGTGGTTAAAATAAAATTTATAAAAAGCCTCAACCCTGACTCTACCTCCAGCAGCCCCCAAGTAAATTGAGTTTCAGACCGCTTATGTATACTATACATACAGTACAGGCCAAAAGTTTGGACACACCTTATTCAATGGGTTTTCTTTATTTTCATGACTATTTACATTGTAGATTGTCACTGAAGGCATCAAAACTATGAATAATCACATGTGGCGTTATGTACTTAACAAAAAAAGGTGAAATAACTAAAAACATGTTTTATATTCTAGTTTCTTCAAAATAGCCACCCTTTGCACACTCTTGGCATTCTCTCGATGAGCTTCAAGAGGTAGTCACCTGAAATGGTTTTCACTTCACAGGTGTGCTTGAAGCTCATCGAGAGAATGCCAAGAGTGTGCAAAGAAGTAATCAGAGCAAAGGGTGGCTATTTTGAAGACACTAGAATACAAAACATGTTTTTTCACCCTTTTTTGTTAAGTACATAACTCCACATGTGTTCATTCATAGTTTCGATGCCTTCAGTGACAATCTACAATGTAAATAGTCATGAAAATAAAGAAAACGCATTGAATGAGAAGGTGTGTCCAAACTTTTTTGGCCTGTACTGTATTTGTTTAAAGTTATTTTTTGGTGTTGTTTATTTCCACAATTGTATACGGTACACATTCTCTGGTCTCTGGTTTGACAACTGATGGTAAACAAACTGAGTGTGCTCAGACCTAAATGCACCGCACATCTTGTGACTGTAATTTGAAAGTGTTGACACTGCAAGTGCATGAATACCCAACAGCAGCAATACAACAGCGCTTATTGTAAAAAGATGCGCTGATTCACAGCTTGCACAAAAATGGCTGCTGCGTGACTATGTATTGCTTGCTGTGTGATTCCACGCTGACACTTAAACCGTTTAAAACAATTGTCATGACCATGGCGGCGATTCCAGTATAAATTTTGCTGCACTTTAATTGTCTCAGTTTGGGGTGTTTTATTTTGTCTGGTAAGAAGCTTAACTTTATTTGCCATTTATGTTTGTTTGCAGCTGCACGGTGGTAGTGTGGTTTTAGCATGTTTGCCTCACTGCCAGAGGGTTCTGGGTTTGAATCTAAGCACTAACCTGTTGTGGGGTTATAAACTGTGCTTGCATTTATTAGGAAGCAGGATTACTTGGCTTTTTTTTAACTGTATTTGTCATTTGTATTTGTCATTTATTTGTCATTTGGGGGAGCCAAGGTGAACTGGGGCCCTCCACATAATCAAATCAACATGGTAATTTACCAAGCACATTATAGCATGGCAAGCTGCGTACTGAGTATCGCTGATCCCAACGCTTTTACTGCAATTGATAGGAACATCAAACAACATTTATCAAAGTGTGAGCCATTTTTTGGATACCATTGTTTTTTTGCACTTTTTTTTAGCATTGTGAAGGCCGGAAGTGTGTGACTGTTGGGAAAAAGAGAGCTCTTGACGGCGGTCATATTTGAATGAGACGAGACTGTTGACTTTAGAAAAGTTCCTCTCAAGTTTCTACCTACTTTGTCTTACCAGATCCTCGGTTACATTAGTTTACCATTTTGAACACTTTAATACTCGCAAATCTGTGATGAAAAGAATCGCTCTCCAGTCGCATCCTGCGCTTACTGTGTTGATTCCATGCATTCGGCGTCAGTGAGAAAAAGGTTGATTCGTTGGGTAGTTTTAATAAAAACTCTTTGCTTTCTTCTCGCTTTCTATTCTTCTACGCTGCACTTGGATAACTCCGCTTAATCTTTATAGAAAACCTCTCTTACTCACGCCAACAGGTTAGTTTTTGATCTATTTTCCGGAGTCAAGTCTGCACATGCACAGTATAATGGTATAATCCATTGCGTGACAAGGAAGGGGTCAGCTGTCGAAAATGGTCATGATTTATTAAGCATTTTGACAAACCAACAAATAAATAATTGTTTTATAGAGAAGAAAACTGTAATACAATTTTTTTTATGAGAGACAACTGCCTGCTTTTGTCTAAACACCAATCATCTTATTTGGGCCGGTAAGAAATGTTAATAAATTCACTTAGTAATTGTGAAAAAAAGACAGTTTTAACACAAGTGTGTTCTGTTAAACCACTATTGGTAACATACGCTAGCCAATGGTGCTTTTGTTTAATTTGTTGCTTTGAAAAATGTAACTGTGATCCAGATGCAAACAGCCCTTTTAAGCATGTTGTAACACATATGTTGTAACACATAAAGACCAACAAAATAAATAATGGCTTTAAATGGAAGAAAATGGTATTAAATGGTTTTTTTAACAAGAGGCAACTGCCTGTGTTTTCCTAATCGAGTCCAGTCTGCGCATGCACAGTTACATGGAATAGTCCATTGCGTGAGAAGGGAGGGTGAAACCGTCAAAAACAATCATGAATGAGTACGCATTTTAATATGTTTTAAAACACACAGATTAAGACCAAAAATAAATATTTTTTTCAAAATAATAGAAAACTGTATCAAATGTTTTTTTATGAGAGGCAACTGCCTGTGTTTGCCTAATGGAGTCAAGTATGCGTATGTACAGTAACATGAAAGTTTATTGCGTGAAAAGGGAGGGTGAAGCTGTCGAAAACATTAATGATTGTTAAGCATTTTATTGTATTTTAAAACACAAACAATGGAAACCAAAAAATTAATAATTGTTTTAAATAGAAGAAAACTATCAAAAAGTTTGTTTTTTTATGAGAGGCAACTGCCTGTGGTTTGCCTACTGAAGTCAAGTTTGCGATTGCACTGTAACATGGAATAGTCCATTGCGTGAGAGGGGAGGGTCAAACCGTCAAAAACAATCGTGAATAATTAAGAATTTTAATATATTTTGAAACACACAAATTAAGACCAAAAATATATAATAGTTTCAAATAGAAAACAAGGGTATTAATTATTTTATAAGAGGCAACTGCCCTTGGTTTGCCTAATGAAGTCAAGTTTGCGAATGCACTGTAACATGGAATAGTCCATTGCGTGAAAGGGGAGGGTCAAACCGTCAAAAACAATCGTGAATAATTAATAATTTTAATATATTTTGAAACACACAAATTACAACCAAAAAAAAATATTGTTTCAAATAGAAAACAAGGGTATTAAATGTTTTTTTTATGGGAGGCAACTGCCTTTGAGTCAAGTTTGCGCATGCACAATAACATGGAATAGTCCATTGCGTGAGAAGGGAGGCTGGAGCTGTCAAAAACGATCATGATTGATTAAGCATTCTAATACATGTTGAAACACACAAATTAAGAACAAAATAAAGAAGTGTTTTAAATGAAAGAAAACTATTAAATGTTTAATGAGTGGAAACTGCCTGTGCTTGCCTATTGGTAAGTTTTCCCTTGCTCTCAATGAACTGTATATATATCTTGATGACCAAATCTGGTCATATACAGTAAGTGTTGATAGTACCATTGGTGCTGATCCCAAATTCTATTATTCAACTTTGTCCGCACTCTTTAAAGTGGCATCCTTGTTCAAATATATCAGGGAAGATAAGACAAAGGCGGTTGATTGGTGTGGAATTATTTGCCATCCGGTGTCTGTTTTGTAACACTATGCCTTTCATTGCAGACCAGTATGGGACAGAACCAGGACAAATTAGAAAGTGAAGAACAGCAACAGGATGCAGACGGCCATGAAGATGATGTCATAGAGGCTGAAAGCACATATAAAGAAGAGGCAGGGCATACAGAGGAAAATTCTCCAGATTTGGATGAAAGCGAGCCAATAACATACTCTGTTGAGAAGCACACAAATTTGTGGGTTAGACAGTTTGCTGCGAGCAATACAAACCAGGCAGGAGTGGTAGGAAATGCCACTCCTCCACAGGGTTCACCAGACAAGCACCAAAAAGGTAGAGTAAGGAGCGAGCAAAGAGCTAAGACATACAAGCAGAAAAGTACAGAGGAGGAGCTTGAAGCATACTCAAGGATCGAGATGGAGAACCAGGCCGAGGGAACGTTGGAGTACCAAAGCAACTGCCAAAGGTATGACCACATTGCCAACCCTGGGGACGCAAACACTTTTGAAGAGGAAGCCATTGTGGCAATCGGGAGGTCTGTAACTCAACTGGCAAAAAGTGACGAGTTTTTACATCAACTGGATGAAAATGTGACCATGATGGGTGAGAGTGGCCTTATTAAGCAATGTGTGGACCACTTGAGTGAGCCCAATGCTCAATCCCTAAACATACTGCAGAAAGAGTCTTTGATGAGTGTGAGCGATGCTGTTGAACAGAGAGCAAACAAGATGTTGAATGACGCCGAAAAAGAAAGGTCAGCGAGAGCTCTTCTGCAGATGGAAGCAGACCAAGGCCCACCTCCATCAAATCCAGATGCAGCTGCTGAGCCTAGTTCTATTTTGGAGAAGCTCTTGAAGAAAAACCAAAAGGAGGCTTCTCCATTGCTAGAGGGAATACAAGAGATGGGAGTCGATCAATCTGCCTTGGAGAAAAAAGCCATCAGGTTTGATGAAATAAATGCACCAGAATGTGGCACCAATGCTTTGGAGGAAACATCACAGGCTGACTTTCATGTGGAACATCCTGCTGACAGTATGACCGCAAAATCACTTTTTTGTGAAACAAAGACTGCAGGCATCAAAGAGATTGAGATAATGCCAACTACAGGCACCTTTAACGATCATCTCTCCAACCATTTCCAAACCACTGTTTCGCATGAGAGTCCATCATGCAAGATGGTGAAGGAGGCTGCACCATGCTTTGGGTCTACAGACATGAAAAAGGACAAATGGATAGAAGATTTTAGCAAGGTTCACACCAGGAAAAATGTGGATTCCGGCCTAAAGACAGAAGAAAGCCACCACAGCACACCTGGTGTAAAGCACGAGCTCCTTCTCGTGACAGCCGACAAAGAAATACCAGAGCAACCAGATAAAAAAGCTGTCCAAGAACAAAGTGATGATGGCGTTCCGATGAGGGAAATGTCCCCCAACACTCTCAGGTCGAGGCCTGTGTCCGATCTCATCAAGGAAAACATAGAACGGCACGAGAAGCTTCAGCATCAAGATTGGTCCAAGCCCCCTGAGGTCAAAGGGGAAGAGCACAGCCATTTTTTAAAGGTCCCTGTATCGCAGATAAAGGCGGCGTTTGACTCGCCTCAGAAATCCTCCGACAAAGCCCTGGAGAGGAAGGCGTCTGTGAGAAAAGGTAAGGGGTTTTAACATTGTTACCATTTGTCAAAGTGGGCCATACACAACGGCGTCCGAAGGTGGAAGAAGGGGTAAGTGGGGCAGAAGCCCCAAACACGGGGTGGGTGTAAAGTAAAGTTTCATAAATGTTGCCTTGAAAGTGAAAAAATTAGGTTGCTTGAATCAGATTAAGAATGTTTAAAACTACCTACTACACCCTAGTTGAAATGCAAAATGGTTCGTTCCACCTTGATAGTGGCAAACCTAGCATGGAATTTTCACTCAACACAGACGTCATAACATCATCAAAGCTCACCTATCCCCCAGAAGATGCACTCAGGGTATAATCATTGTTATCTACTGATGATAATGCTATGTGTAACAGCTAATCGCTACTATCTACTCTAAAGTAAACACAAACTAGACAGATGTGTAATCGTTGAGTGAATAATGACGGGTTGTATAATTATATAAAATCATTTTCTGGCCCCGTTATATTGAATTTATTGGGTATTTTTGGAGAGAAAACATTTACATCTTTTTTTCAAACAAAACCAAACTATGTATTGGGGTTTAGCTAGATATGCTGTAGATATGTTAGTCCCATCTTTAAAAAGTCAATAACATAATTAAGGGTTTTATGTGTTTAAAAAGGTGGTTTAACCCAAATCAATGCATTGTTTTTTAGTGCATGTAATGTGATTTCTGATAGCTCATATGGTTATTTCATTCATATTCTGGCCACTTTATATTGAATTTGTTGGCACTTATTTAAAAAAACAAACAAACCAACATTTTTTTTTAAAATAAAACCAATCGTATCTCGATACGTTCTAGGTATGTTAATATGATCTTAAAAGGCTAACTTTTTTGTCCTTTCCGTAAATTTGTTCTGTATTTCTGGCCATTATTTTTGTTGCGTTACCCCATTATACATGATTTTTCCTAAGAGGGTTTTCTTCATTTTAAATCAAACAAAATTATACATCCAATTCATTGACATGGAGTAATCCCCCCCAAAACCAAACAGTAAATAAATAAATGATAAATGGGTTATACTTGTATAGCGCTTTTCTACCTTCAAGGTACTCAAAGCGCTTTGACACTATTTCCACATTCACCCATTCACACACACATTCACACACTAATGGCGGGAGCTGCCATGCAAGGCGCTAACCAGCAGCCATCAGGAGCAAGGGGTGAAGTGTCTTGCCCAAGGACACAACGGACGTGACTAGGATGGTAGAAGGTGGGGATTGAACCTCAGTAACCAGCAACCCTCCGATTGCTGACACGGCCACTCTACCAACTTCGCCACGCCGTACATAAAAGTCCTTTATTTTTCAAAGGGGCATAAAAATATTTAGAAAGCTTTTATTTTTTGCTAAAATCTCATAAAAATATTTAGAAAGCTTTTATTTTTTGCTAAAATCTCTCAATCAGTTCTAAACAAAAATATTTTTTTCTTAAAGGTTTAACTCTTTTGAAGGCCTTGTGGTCTAATAATGTCACAGTTGTCAATTAGTATGAATTTACATAACATGAGTCATTTTGAAAAACTGACATTGTGAGATCAAAAGGCCTTAAAATGGGTAAAAAAAATAAATACATTACATACTTGATATTTTTGCTTAGGATTAAAGTGTGTTGAGAAATTTGAACAACAATGCTTTAATATAAATTAATTGTATGTCATGTTTGGCTTTTAAGATAATTAGAATTGAATGTCCCCAACTTCCTATGAAGTCCAAAACAAAATTAAGGTTTTTACATGTGTTTTAAAAAGCTAGTGTGTGCTAGGTGTGTGTTGCTGACCTGGACCTGGTTTTAAAAACCCTTAAACAAATCTAATTTCATTTACTACCTGGTCTGGGGAAGATAAGGTCCTTTTTAAAAAATAAATAAATTAAAAAAATAAGATAAATAAGTAAACATTTTCTTGGATAAAAAATAAAGTGAAACAATATAAAAATAATTACATAAGAAATAGTAATTAATGAAAATGTTAGTGGACCAGCAGCACATACAATCATGTGTGCTTCAGGGACTGTGTCCCTTGCAGACGTGTTGTACATGTTGTGGGAACCAGAATATTGGTAGCAGAAAGAAACAACCCCTTTTGTGTGAGTGGGTGTGGATGAGTGTGAATGGGGGAGGGAGGTTTTTTTTTGGGGTTGATGCACTAGTTGGAAGTGTATCTTGTGTTTTTTCTATGTTGATTTAATTAAAAAAAAGAAAGAAAAAAAAGCTAGTGTCAACCAATATACATGCAATAATACATTTTAATGCATGTAAACATACAAAGTGTGTATGTATGGGGCAGCAACGTTGGGTTTTGGGTGGAATGGGGAGGAGTCTTGTGTGTGGGGGACCCAGGGTTTGGTGCTACGCCCCTGGCCATACATAACATCAAGATGAGTGGGACATAATTGGATGACAGGTAAACGAATCAGTGAGTCACTATAAACATCTGCTTTTCTGTCTGTGGGGTTTAAGAGTTTTAGCAGCCATTGTTACTAAAGTTCGTGAGGGGGAAAAATGAAATAAGTGATAGACTGCAGCTGTTATTTTATTTTGCATAGCTCTTGCAATGAAACAACGCCCCCCTGTGGTGGTCAAACACACCAGTAGTACATTGTGTTCGTTAAGATTTTTAGGTGATATGTTATTTCCGTCGTTACATACCAAAACTGCATTCAAATATAAATTATATTATGGATTTCACGACTATTATGTCACAAATCATATTATAGAACACTGCTGAAACCGTCTGGAATGTTCATATTTGTTATTTGTAATTACAACGTTTAACTAAGACTGAAACACAGTGAATAGCATCAGGAACAAATAAAGAAAGAACAAGGAAAGAATGGAAGAAAAAAGTCGCCTTATCCCAGAAATGACGCTGATTGGTTATTTTCAATGCCAATCAAGTGAGCTCCTCCATACAGATACCGCCAAGCCAAGCTAGGGGCGGGGCATGAGGGAAAGCGCACAAGAGGAACTTGTCAGCGGCGGCTTCGTAACAGGGTGGAATCATTTGGGATACGTTGTCTTACATCACGCAATTTTGGGGATATTGTGCTTTACATCACAGAAGGTAGGTTACGTGTCCGTGTTCAAAGACGATTGGCTGCGTTTTTGTTTCCCCGTGGTCTTGTGTTTGGCTGTCCTGACATAAAAGTGCAGGCGCTAGCTAAAATGACTTAGGCTAGTAGTGTGTGCTAACATTAGCCGGCAGTTAACGTAACTGCCAGGCAAGGAAATAAACGCCAATATGGCACAAAAGGACAGTTTTTCGTGTGGAGCCTTTGGTTCGACGTGGAATGGAGGATCTTTGAGCGGGGTGCGGCAGCGCTCCTTAGCGCGGCAGTAAAACTTATCCGTCGCGGATCCACACAGGCTGAGGTGCAAGGCAGAGCAGCCGCGCCCTGGCCGCTGGCAGCCTGCAGCCCGCACCGCCTTTTAAACACGCCACCTTGCATTTATTCCGTCTTGTGTCCACCCAAAACCTATTACTCGCAACTGACCTCATTTGTTGGCTGGATTACATTTCTGGATTGCTTTTATTTTTTTAAATCAGTGTGACCTCCATGAACGTTCACAAACACGTGGACGCGGTTTGGTGTAATACAGTATGTTTACTGTAAATATGGATGGATACTCGGAAACCATCAATAAGACGTCTTGCAACAATTCCTGCCATAAAACGCCCAGTTTGATTAAACAGAGTGTTTTAATCTTGATACCATTCTGCACTTTTGATCATTTCCTCATTTGCTCAAAGAATGCCAAAGTAGTCTCATATTTACATCCATCCATCTTCTTCCGCTTATCCGAGGTCAGGTCGCGGGCGCAGCAGCCTAAGCAGGGAAGCCCAGACTTTCCTCTCCCCAGCCACTTCGTCCAGCTCTTCCCGGGGGATCCCGAGGCGTTCCCAGGCCGTCCGGGAGACATTGGGTCTTCCCCATACTTGCCAACCTTGAGACCTCCGAATTCAGGAGATGGGGGGGGCGGCAGGGTTTGGTGGTAGCGGGGGTGTATATTGTAGCGTCCCGGAAGAGTTAGTGCTGCAAGGGGTTCTGGGTATTTGTTCTGTTGTGTTTATGTTGTGTTACGGTGCGGATGTTCTCCCGAAATGTGTTTGTCATTCTTGTTTGGTGTGGGTTCACAGTGTGGCGCATATTTGTAACAGTGTTAAAGTTGTTTATACGGCCAGCCTCAGTGTGACCTGTATGGCTGGTGATCAAGTATGCCTTGCATTCACTTATGTGTGTGTAAAAGCCGTATATATTATGTGACTGTTTGTATGGAGGAAAAGCGGACATACAGACAGGTTGTAGAGGACGCCAAAGGCAGTGCCTTTAAGGCACGCCCCCAATATTGTTGTCCGGGTAGAAATCGTGAGAAATTCGGGAAAATGGTTGCACCGGGAGATTTTCGGGAGGGGCACTGAAATTCGGGAGTCTCCTGAGAAAATCGGGAGGGTTGGCAAGTATGGTCTTACCCGTGGCCTCCTACCGGTCGGACGTGCCCTAAACATCTCCCGAGGGAGGCGTTCGTATTTACAATCATTGATAATTCAGCCATGCATACAGAATTGTCCCAACTTAATGTGTATTATATTTATCCATGAGAGCATTTTGTTGTAAACTATGAGGTGTGTCTGGTAAAATCATGGTTGTGTTTTACAGATGTGAACAAGAGCATGTATTGTGTATGTGTAATAATGTAAATGAGGTGTAGTTGTATTGTATGATAAGTATGTGTCAATGAAAGGGCATTTTATGACTTTCCTTAATTTGATTACATGTATAGTATGATTTTATTGTTATAATATTATTGCATGATTTTTGTATCCTTTTAATTTAGGTAGCCAGGGACTGCAGATGGAAATTGGCTATTTAGCTATATAATCTGGTACAGAACATATCTGTCTTTGAGTTTAATGTTTCTGTGCATTGTCCCTTCAAATAAAGACTAAACTAGTAGTGTGTCATACATTCTTAATAATGTTTCTGATAATGGGGTGCACGTTTTTGAGAAAAAAACAAATTGCGATTTTTCTCAAGACAGGGATGCGAATTGCGATTATTATATTTTTTACATATACATGCATACAAATGCAAAAATAAGGAGTGAAGAAAGACGTGTTACTTTTAGACTGTCAATCACTATAGATCTGTCTCAAGGTGCCACACATTTTAAAATGTACTTAAAAAAACTATATGCAGACACTAAGGCTGGGCGATATGGACGAAAAAGTATATCTCAGTATATTTTTACTTAAACTCGATACTCGATATATATCGAGATATATTTTCCGGTGAAAGTATACATATATAAAGATATGCATTTTTGAGCGAAATTCACTGAAATTGAAGTGAATGACAACTGTACTGTAAACAGTCAGTGGCACTTTTATTAAACCAGTTAGTCAAGATGGGTATTAACAGCACAGAAAATAAACTGTTTAAGTAGCACAGAATTACATAAAATAGATAAAATGTAAAAATATTATTTCTACGTAAAATAAATAACATAGCTGTGCAAATAATACATTTTTGGCAGCATTTTTCGAGCGAAATATGCCCGACTTGGCAACTGGAGAACAGTTTGGATTTGGGTTTACATGGTAAACAACTAAAATTAATGTGTTATCCAGACTCATACATTTGTCCTAATGTGGCCAAGTAGACGCATTGTGGGTTTCCTGGACATCGTCTATATCGCTAAAAGAAAAATCTAGAGAAGAGTCCCTATGCCATCTTCCACTAGTTTTTTAATATATAAATCGCTCTTCTCTCCTACGATTCGTCATTTGGGATATCTGTTGTGATTTCTTCTTGGTGCGATGACCCGCCCTATCTTGCCTCTGATTGCCCTAATTGCCCTAATCTCAACCAATCGTGACTCATCATTGTAAACAACCAACCAATCATGGATGTTCTTATGCACGTCTTGGAAGGAGGTAGGGGAGGGGTTTAGTAGCCCATGAGAGGGAGTGAGGAGCAGGGGAGAACAAGGAACACAACAAATAAGCGGCGTTTGATCATTTTAACGTGAAATAAAGTATATCGATATTACAATATTTTCTTTATTCATATCTTGCTTAAAAATATATCGATGTATCTTACAAACTCGATACATCGCCCAGCCCTAGCAGACAGACTCAGAGCTTTTGTCTACGTCATGCTCTTAAACTGAAGATATAATCAATACAAACTATACAGTGTTTATAATGTAATCATACCATAATATTAATGCAAGTACCATTTAAAGGGATATACACATTTATTTGTCATTACTGTGTAATTGTTTATCATTGTATTGTAATGGGAAGGTAAAAAACTTTCACCCAAATAAATAAAAAATGGACGCATTTCTGTCGGCAGAAATTTTACTCAATTAAAAATTAAACATCTTGAAGTTAATTTTTTTTCCAAGTTGCAAAAATTGGGTCGAATCTTTTTGTTTATTGTCATCACATGTTGCACCGTGTTGATGGGCTCATAATGCCCATCTGATTTGTAGATAAAACAATACTGCAATGGGACATTTGGCTCTGTAATCATATTTTTCCCTCCTTATTTTTGTTACTTTACTTACTTCACTTCTCACTGGCTCTTTGTGCTTCCTGTGTGTGCTGTGTTGCTCTCCATTTATTGTGACAAAGATTGTGGATGACTGAAAAGAAGGCCACTGCGTTCAGTTAATTCTACTGTTAAATAAACACGCTCAGGTGCTGAGAGCAATGCCCAGAGTGAGACCTCTTTCTCCCTGTGTGATGCGACAGACGAAGAAATGCGAGGCTCAATATGTCTGATTGGCAAGCATGTCTGTCATTCATATGTGATGGCAGAGAAAAATAAACTCTGCCTCTTGCGGTTATGTGATCGCACTAATTAAAACTTCTCTGTCGATTCTATGTTGATTAATTGTGCAGCCTTACCCTGATTAATTATTTGGCTCTTTAAAACAAAACAAAAATATGTCTTCTGGAACATCAGTGAGCTGGATGACCGTCTGCATATAATTAACGCAAGAACAATTCTAAAATTAGTTTTTCACTTAAATATTTGGTCTTGGTGTAAGTTCCAGTTGCGGTAGCTTCGATCTTGCAGGATTCAAATCGTCAGTTAACTGTCATGGATCTTGCTTGCACTTAATTGGAGGTTGATCCGAGTTGTACTGGAGATCAATTCCCTTGCTAGTGAAGAATAACATGGCTAACCTAAATAGGTAATTATGTGTCAAGAGTAGGGGTGCAACAATTATGGTGCGTTCAAACCATTTGCACTGGGAAGTCGGAATTTCCGAGATCCTATTTCTAGAAATTGCAACTGGAGGTCAAATTTCCTACTTTAAAAGTCTGAGTTCTCAACACCCCTGAGCTGGTTTCAAGAATGGGTGCTGAGATTTAGACAATAATATAAGCTTCTGTAATAAACATTATTAGCACTTCTATTTTCTTTGACACTAAATTGGCTAATGTATTGTATGATGTTTATACACGATATGGTCACTGTAGTGTGAATAAATGGTTTCCTGTGTTTTACATGTTCTACATGTTCTATCCACTGTGTTTGAAGGTTGCAGTATTGCGTTATTTTTTCTGTAAGTTGTTTTTATATTCAGACAAGTCAAGAGCAAGAATAGCTTTTGCGACTGTGGCCATCTGGATGTCCGACCTCGTAACTGAAACACTCATAACTCTACTGTAACGTCATTGCCAGTTACGACTTCCAACTTCCGAGGTTAATGGAACGCACTATTAGTTGGCAAAAATCGATAATAAATTTGTCGATAATAGTAGGTTACAATACATCCTCCCTTTTGTAACGTCATTGCCAGTTACGACTTCCAACTTCCGAGGTTAATGGAACGCACTATTAGTTGGCAAAAATCGATAATAAATTTGTCGATAATAGTAGGTTACAATACATCCTCGCTTTTTTTTTTCTATTTGGAAAAGAAGGCGACTTAGTTTGCACAGCATAGATGTGTATATGTAGAAGACTAGATGCGGGATAATTGTAGTAGCCTGCATAGTAAAAAATAAAAAATAAACGTCCCTACTTGGCGATCAGGCATCCAAAAATTTTTTTTTTTTGCCTTTTAAAATGCCAAGGCACTTTTGCCCAAGTTGCCATGAACTTAGGGCTCAAAGACGTGTCATCTATCTACTCGTTCATATATGGATGAAAATGTTGCCGGTTGGCGACCGCACTATATGTATATCATTCTCGCTCCGATTTATTAATCTACTCCTAATTTCCTATTCTTGGCAGGTTACTCTGTGTGGTAACATGTTTTTTATTAGCCGTCTGTTGAAGTTTACAAAGCATTTATTCCTTAATTCACTAATTCACATTCAGGCTCGTTTGGCGCCACAGCTAGCATAGCTTGTCCACTCGGCCTCCCTCCTCTGTGTGTGTCTGCACTCTCCGCTAACCCAGCTGACACACAACGTTAAAATAATTATACCATGGTTAATTAGAACCAAGCTGAGAACTAACGTTTAAAGAATATTAGCATTAATACAGAATCGTCTGTATTATTTGAACATACGTAAATAATCGATATTTGAATATTTGTCCATCGATTCAGAATCGTCCACGTTCTAATCGTGATGCTTCAAAAATCGATTATTCTTCCCACCTAATTCTGACTGTCCTTGCCTTTCATTAAAAAAGGGTGATGTTATTATTTTTGGAGCAGCATAATGCTCTGCACAGTTCATAAATAGATATTTCTGATAGACATAGTTATTGTTATTGTCTTGTTAGCTGGCACGTGCCTAAAAATATTTTAATCTGAATTTAAAGTGGCTAAATTAGCCACTGAATAGGTGTAAACTTCATAATCTGATTAGTCGACTAATTGTAAAGATAGTTGATGGCTAGTCGACTGTCAAAATTGTCTTTCTAGACAAGAGGACAGCATGATTTGCAATATATAATAGACTTGTGTTATGTTTGAAGTTACAGTAGTATCCCTACGGCAGGCCTACTTTAAGATGAAGGCTTACTCACTGTCCTAAAGGTTGACAGTCTACAGCTGTGTTTTGGTTTGTGAAACCTTTCCAGACACACCAACTTTTAGTGGTTGTGCCGCAGTGCAAGGTCTTTGTAAGTGCGTTGCCTGCCTTCCCATGTCTTGGCTGAGAAAGGAAGTGGGTCAGGAAGAGGGGAACTAAGCATGAGATGGCAGGGCCTGCTCGGCGATCATCCTACAAGGAAGGCATTCAGGGAAGGTCTGTAGTGAAATCTGCTGTGCATTTTTACCATGTAGGTGAAAATCGGTATCCAAAATAAATTCATTTCCATGCTTGGTGTTTATAATAAACATATGTTATTTGTAAAACTGCTGTGTTTACAGAGTGAAGAATGTCATTTGTGCACTGTATACTAAGTATCACGTATAGAGAGTGGCCTGTTGGATTAATCTGCATGGGGAAAAGCTAACTCAGCATAGTACACTATCTGTATTACTGTTCCCCATACATTCATGTCCATGTGGCGGCCCGTCATGGAAACATTTTCACCACTAAGAATATATTTGGCGCTTCCTGTTAAGAATCATCAATGTTTAATGTGAGACTCTTATTTTGAAAGTTTACTTTGCCATGCCACTTCTGCTTTCATTGCATGCATATAAGGATTCAAGACATTGCGTTAATTACATTAGATAACAGAATAATAACACATTCTTGTATTTCAGATACTGAGCCTTTGTGACATCTTTTTTAGCACACAATGCAGGAAGATGCCTGACCTTTTATGACAACCTACTGGGCACTTTTTTGTTGCTACTTCCTGTTAAATAGAATCATTTCTCCAAATCTTTTAAGAATACCTCACTGTTTAAGGTGAGACTCTTATTTAGAAACAGTTTACTTTGACACTTCTGCTTTCGTTGCATGCATATAAGGATTCAAGACATTGCTTTTATTCCATTAGATGACACAATAATAACACAATCTTGTACTTGAGTATTTCAAATACTGAGCCTGTCTGACATGCCTTTTTTTAGAGCACGATGCAGGAAGATGTTTGGCCCTTTATGACAACCTACTAGACACTTTTTTTGTTGCTACTTCCTGTTAAATAGAATCGTTTCCCCAAATTCAAGCCAATTGTTGCCATATTGCATACACCAAACAAACTGTGTTATTTCACTCAATTTATTCAGAAAACAACCCAACCTCCCTAATAAGGTACATACTAAGTTGTGTTTGTAATTTTCTTACTTTGTAAATATACTTTATTCTTCCAAATGGGTTGCACTAATGCGTGATAAACTTCTTCCACTTCCTTTCTGTTACGCATATAATGAAGCTGGTCTTTTGTGGGGGGTGCTGATCATAAGAAGGGAATATGCTTTGGATGATGATTTTACACTTTTCTGACTTAAAAATGTTGCTACAATGTTGGATACTCAAACAATAATGCCAAAGCGTCAAATCATAAGATTGATGCATATGGGCGTGAGCTTGCACAAGGTTTAGGATGTGTTTCATCACTGTGTTTTGGAGTCTTTTTTTCAAACAGTCTTTACAGTGAAGGGCTGCACGATTTTGAGGGAAAAAAAATGTAATTGTGATTTTTGTCTCAAATTGCGATTGCGATTCGATTTGGGTTTTTTATATTTTATACTTCCGCGCGATTGTAGCTGAGATAGGCTCCAGCACCCCCCGCGACCCCAAAGGGAATAAGCGGTAGAAAATGGATGGATGGACATAAACATGCATGAAAGTGAGAAAATGAGTAAAGGAAGACCTATTACTTTTAGACTGTAAATCAACATATTCTGGTCTCTAAGTGCCACATAGTAGAACAAAATGCCATAATAAAAAAAAAAAGGGCTTTATCTAGACAGACTCGGAGCTTTTGTCTACATCATGCTCTTTAACTGAAGAAATAGCCGATAAAATCTATGCAGTGTTTATAATAAAATCATAAATATATAATAATAATGCAAGTAACCATTTAAAAGGATATAAACTTTTATTTCTCATTACTGTAGAATTGTCTACAATTGTACTAAAATTGAAAGGTAAAAACTTTGAGTCATCCTAAATAAACAAACACAAAATAAAAAGGACTAATTTCTGTAAGCAACAATTTAACTTAAATATTGAACATCTTAAAGTGCATTTGTTTCCCAGTTGAAAAAAATGTCGGGTTCTCTTTTTTTGTTGTTGTTGCAATTACGTGATCGTGGCATCGCTCATTCGTCTGATCGTATTGCCCATCTGGGCTGAAGCTGAGATATTCTCACAACAGTACATTTGACTTTGTAATAATGTTCCCTCTTCGTTTTTGTTATTTTGCAGAACTTTTCACAAGTGAGTCGCAAGGAGCGAGGCTCTGTTTATCGCGCTTCCTTTGTGTGTAATATCGCGCTTCCTTTGTGTGTAATAAGCCAGTGGCCTTGCTCTCCACTGACCAAGACAAAGATTGTAGATGTTTTCGAGCTTTCTGTGGTCCGTTAATTTTACTCTTAAATAAAAGCGCTCAGGTGCTGAGATGATGTACAGACTGGGACATCGTTCTCTTTCTCAGGTTTGACTAAGGCCTTGTTCACACTGCAGCTCAAATCCGACTTTTTTGCCTTTTGCGACCTTTTCATGTCAGTGTGAACAGTGCAATCCCAATTTTTTTTATATATGACCCATTCCTTTTTCGTATCTGAAAATAAATCCTATATATATGCGATGCTCCCGCGCTCTGGGCTCATTCATTTGACCAGAACGCCATCAAAAAGCGATAAGCGTCGTCATTATTCGCCAAAATAGACTGTTATGGAATTAATAGTTGACAAAGAAGCAGAAAATATGTGAAAATAAAATGTTTTAGAAACTCTCATGAAACTTGCACATTTCCTGTCTCAGACTGCTCGCCCACAGACATGCTTTTCAAGCAGACATTGAAGCAAATTATCCCGTGAGACTGCGAGAGCCAAAATACCTGTCCTCTTCCTTCTTAGTCTTCTACATGCAATAATCCCATCCATCCATTTTCTACCGCTTGTCCCTACGGGGTCGCCGGGTGTGCTGGAGTCTGGTTCAGAAAATGTTGACTTTAATTGCACAAAATTTTTGAAATTGCCAGAAATGCGGCAGTAATGAAACCGACGAGCTGAAGCCGTTTTTACTTCCGTAAACACGACATGTCCCCATGCGGGTCAGATTGCATTCACATTAGAAATCACATTTATTTTTGTAATGTGAATGGCCAATAAAAAGATCGGATTTGACAAAAAAATCTGAATTGGACATCTGACCTTGCAGTGTGAACGTAGCCTAAGACAACAAACGCACATGGACATAGCAGTTTATTGATGCCTGCAAAGTATTTCGACTTCATTTTAATTTGTTTGATTGACTTATTGACTATCGGCCCAGGTGTAGTCACCATTAGAACTTTCTCCAAGTAGCAAGTGGTGTTATTAGTGTACTGACTGCCTCCACTGTAGCGCACACAAACTTGCTGTTTCCTTAAACACTTTTGATTGACCATCGGGCAAAGGACGCAAGGCTCAACAATTCTGATTGGCCAACATGTCATTCACACAAATGCTGGTGACGTCAGGAAATAAAAAATCCTCCGCCTCTTGGGGCTATTTATCGCACTAATTAAAACCTCGATGTCGATTCAATGTCGATTAATTGTGCAGCCCTAATACTGTGTGTCATCAGTGTGGTGGAAGCACTTGTGCGGGCATTTCTGGTATATGCTGTCGGGCAGCCTCTTCCCCCTATGCTACAGGCGGTGCGACTGTTATGGCTGCTGTTCGCAGCCTCTGGTGTTATATCTTCTCATCTCATGCTATCCCCCCTGTCCTGATGTATATAAAAAAAGTACTTCTGTGTTTATTCGTCCACAACGTTTTACAGGGACACTACAAAATTGGGCCTACTCAGTGGCCTAGTGGTTAGAGTGTCCGCCCTGAGATCGGTAGGTTGTGAGTTCAAACCCCGGCCGAGTCATACCAAAGACTATAAAAATGGGACCCATTACCTCCCTGCTTGGCACTCAGCATCAAGGGTTGGAATTGGGGGTTAAATCACCAAAATGATTCCCGGGCGCGGCCACCGCTGCTGCCCACTGCTCCCCTCACCTCCCAGGGGGTGATCAAGGGTGATGGGTCAAATGCAGAGAATAATCTCGCCACACCTAGTGTGTGTGTGACAATCATTGGTACTTTAACTTTACTTTAACTTTTTAACTTAACTCAGACGGGAAGATGCCATTGTGATTTGGTTAGAGGATTCAAAATGGTAGGCTAAAGTATTATTAATTATATTATTATATAAAGTATATTTTCATCTAATAGTGGCATGCGCATAATAACATGGACATAAATGGTGGTAAAAGCAGATTTTTTTTAACGCAGTTCTGTATTGATTTGAGAGTGGGCAGGTATGATGGGTGTTGTGACCGGCAAATGTATTTATATTGTTTATAAAGATTCTAAGTGAAGCTGTTTTTTTTTTTTTTTAAACTATCAGAATGGGATTGTGGTCCATGTGTTGAACTTTTTAATTGGACTTCAGGTCCTTGTAGAATCAAAAGCTGGTACAAATCAATGTACAGTACATGCAGTCTTGATTTTTCTGGTGTGAGTTTTGTGTTGGGATTTAGACTTAAAGTGGTCTTTCCTAAATCTTAACCTTTAAGTCGGATAAGAAGTTTGGGGCATTAGTGCTAAGGCGCCTAGGATGAGAAAGTGATGAAGTGGTTGTGGCCTATCGTGGGCATGTTTAGATTTTTTTCCACAGGTTTCTTTGCCTTAATCTAATCATGTCTTGGTTCATGTCTTGGTTCATGTCTTGGTTCATTTTTTTCCAGTTGTGTGCGCTCTCGTGTGCAGAACCTTTTATGTACCTCTTTGTCAAAGTTCAATTACATTTTGCACTTGTTTCTCTTGTTATTGCGCACAAGGGTTGAACTTTGAGCCACTTTGATCTTGTGTCTGTAAATCCTTTTCCTCTCCAAATTATAAAAGTATAGGATTCCTAGAAATACTTTCATGTGATGCATTCTGGTCCACTTTTACTTGATCGAAGTAGCTTGCAAACTTTACCACATAATTACTATGGTTGGTGGGGGTTGTGGGGTGGGGGGGCCTTACCTTATCTCATTGTTGCAAAAATGCACTGGAATGTAGCGGGAATCTGATCACAATGGTGGTCTGTGGCCTTGGATACAGGAAAGGGATTTAGGTGGCGTCCCATGCAGTCTTGGTGACAAAAGACAGCCAGTGTATGGAAAGCAATGAGGTGACGCAAGTGTGCGTGTCTGCAAGGGTGATGGTGTGGGAAAGTAGTATGATTATCATGATAAATGTAATGTCTCAAGTTTAAAAGGGCAAACATTATTTTGTTATGCTCATTCAGCGTCTGCGCATACATGACAGTATCCCATTTTTCTTGAGTAAGAAGGGAAAGGAATACACAAAATTTGGATTTTGTTTAATTTCAGACACATTTTGAACACAAATGAATATATATGTTAATTATAACCATGCCACCTTTTAAAATAGTTTAACGCTACAATTTAAGATAAAGACGAATGTAAGCAACAGAAAGTTTTGGGCTAATTGGATTTCCCAGGGACTCCCTTAAATTGCTGCTTGTCCGGTCCAAAGGACTCACTACATTGAAAGCCTATCAATATCAGTGCATGAGCATCACCATATATGACTTATATTTATTTAAAAAAAACTTGGTTAGTGTAAAACCAGGTAATAAAGAACCAACTAAAGTATACCAAAGTATGACAAATTGAGTCACAATGTATTTAACAATTTAACACATACACATTTGAAAATGTGTTAATTGGAGGAGTGGTGCTTGTGGTGTTTTTTGGACAAACAATTGGCTAGCATTAGCTTAAAAATTGTGGATGCTAACATGTCCCCTCACATGCTTCCATGTAATTGAATAACACATTGGTTATGCAAGTCAAACATGTAAGATGGTGTTAGCTTATAATAAGGATGGGCGATATGCCTAAAATCTGTAGATACATATTGCAGCCTCTGAGGATAACTATATTATTTGGTAATAGAACCATTTCAAAACGGGTTACAAAGGCTCAAAACTATTATTGTACTTGTTAATTTACTCTTAATATCTGGTTATTTTATGTATCTACATATCTGTTAAAATGTTATAAGCACTTATTATTCTGTTCATTGGATACTTTATAATTGTGGATGATACTACACATTTACTCATATACTTACATATACTTCAAATTTTCAAGATCATTAAATGATTCAATTTTTTATCATAATTAGACAAAAACACAGGATGATTGTGTAACAATGTACATTTTTTTATTTGTTTTTTTTTCCTACTCTGGCTCTAATTTTAATTTTAAAATATTTGTTTGATCGTAAAAAATATAAATCTAATACATCAATCTAATCACTATACTGTACTAATCACTATACTATATACTACTTGGTATTGTTATGTTGATATTTGTATCAATTCGCCCCCCCTTTTGTTAACTTTCAAGAGCTCTAGATTGTGGTTAGCATATCCTCCTACGGAGTGTAGTGTAGCAAGTTTAGCTATTCCTCGTCCTAGTGATAAAAATACTTGTAAAAATGTTGAATTTGCCGCCATGCGGCAAGGATTGCTGACTAAGAAGCGACTTTGCACGTTTTTTTTGCTTGTCACTGTTAAACTTGCCGCACTCAGCTGGATTTGTCATCAACATGCATTATGACGATAACGATAGTATTAAAAGCACTATCGTCAACCAAATTTGTATAATTTATATCGTCTACATCAGTAGTCCCCAACCACCGGTCCGTGACGCATTTTCTACCGAGTCGCAGAGAAACTTTAAATAATTTATAAACGACTGCATTTTCTGCGACTTAACTTTCGCCTGTCCCACTAGACACACCAATAAGCTTGTTTATAGATGTACAATGACATTCCTCATAGTAAGTTGCCATTTGTTATATTTGATATAACGTTGTGACATGATACAATGCACATTAATGAACATATAAAATATAAATGTGACAGATTGTAGCCAAAGGCTGATTTCCATCTGCATCTCATTGCAAATAAACAAGCCCTGGACTCCCACTAATTCAGCGTTATAGTGACTTGTATTTTTCATGCACTTATTTTTGTTGTACTTATCTGGCACAAGTGAAAATAATGCCTACATTAAACCGGTCCCTGGTGCAAAAAAAGTTGGGGACCGTTGGTCTTAATCGCACAGCCTTAGCTGCAAAAATACTTTTACCTTGATTGTTTAAATATGAAGGGTGCTTTCTTGTAACATGCTGTATCATTGATGTAGCGCTATTGTGAAATGCCTGCACCGTTTCTCAGTGCAAACATTGTACCAGGATTTCTATCTTTTTCAGTTACAAATGATCTCAACACCTTTTGACGTCTTATTTGGTGCTCCTTGCCTAATGTTGTTGATAGGTGAGGATTTCATAGTTTCCAAATGTCAGCAGTAGAATATTTCTTTGAATTGAAGCCATCCGAAAACAGCACCTTTTTTCTTTTATCTGGATTGTATTCTGGAGTAATGATATTTTTAATAAGTGCTAATATCTGCTGACATAATGGGGTAGCCCTTGTTTTTAATTGGAGTGTGTGAACATAACTGAACATGGCAAGGATGGGCAACATTTAAGTTGTTAGCATTTATGGTTAGTGTGCAAGCTTGCTTCGCCAAGAAATTAGCGATATCACTGGCAAGTGCAGTTGTTAATCACGGGTTTACAGTAATTTTAGTTGGAAACGGTGATACTACAGTTTACAGTGATCATGATTAATTTGTAATATTGATTGTTACATACCTAATCCAGATAGATACACTCTCTTTAAGAGATTTTGCTTTAGTGTTTTGTGTATTCTACGTCTCATGCTACGTTAGGAGTAAAATTGATGAGGCGCCTTTGTCCTTCCTGTTTCTGCAATGACAGGAAGCAGGTTGGTGCACCCTAGCATTAATCTTTGTGAAGCCTTGTCTTGACGTTTTGTAGACACTTTGATGTTTTGTTTTTTTACGACAAACCAGACATTTATTCTTGTTTAATGGGCTGGTTTTTTAGAGAGCGGTAGAAGCAAGTTGTATCGAATTGAAATCTTCATGTCATTAATAAGAGGCCCTATATCACTTCTTTTAATTGCGTCATTGTTTCTCCAAATTTTCTCTTGGCCATGCGTTCTTTGTGAAAAAAATGCACTGTTTTATGCAAGAGTTTAAGCAATGCCAATGGTCAGTGTAGACAGGAATGCACAGAAGCCTGCTAAAATTGTGTCATGGTGCTTTACTTTGAGGTCATTTCCTCGGGCTCTGGGGGTCCTCCTGTCTTTGCCCATCACGGTCAACTATTGGTTAAGGAGGCAATAAAGGACATTACTGTACCCTCATATGATTTGACCAAAAGATACTTAACACAAGGTAATTTCTTCTGTCAGTGTCATATTCCTCTGCCTATAGATAGATCACTCTGTCTGTAGGGTCACTGTGCCCAATTGAATATCCTAGTTGCTCAGACAGAAATGTGTTTATTTAAATTTAAATTGGAGTATGATGTTTTTAATGGGGAATACTTTAATGTGTCTTGCACATGTTAGCATTTATGCTAAGTAGTGATTAGCGCGCTAGCTCCTTCTCCAGAAAATGAGCTCAGAGGCTGCATGCCTCCTCCCTGTCTGGGAGGTGTGCTCCACAGCTGGAGACTATTTCCAAAAATGTAGAGATGCTTATATTTCTGCAAAATAATGGTTATTGTTCATAGTTGATGGTTGCAGAATCACACATTGGACTTGACTTGCTTGTATTTGTCACTGACTGATGTAGTTGTATGCACTTTTGAGCTCTCAGCTCATATATTAAAAATAATAATTTTAGTTTCTAGTCGAAAAATGTTCAACATGTTACTTATCTATGGGCCCTGGCACTTCAGTGAGGCGGTGGGCCTCTATAAAGACCTCACTTATGTTTCTTCTAAACTAAACTAAGTTGATGCTAATCAACCTGTTCGTTACCCTTATTTCAGAATGAGGATCCGTAAAGAACCAAATCAATATGCAGAATAGAAAATGGAATCGGAAACATTTTACTGCGGTTAATCATTAATACTGGTAATCGTTACATACTTACAACCTTGTTTGGTGTCAATGGTTCTGACCTCAAAGTTTGTGATCCTGACCTCAAAGTTTGTGTACATTTTAATTAAAATTCCTGGAAGGATTTCATGTTAATAGATCTTTGCAGAAATTAGGTTATGTTATTTTTTTGTCTTCAGACTGTATGTTTACTGCGACAGTCATAATTGAAATGGGAGAGTTTAGGATTATCACCGACTACGTTTCCATTACTAAATTAGTCTGATTTCTAAAAATAGTTTGGCTCTAAAAAAGCATCCTACAACCCATGGAAAACACCTTAATCTGATCTTGTTTGGCTTTTGAGAAACCGGACTGGGCTGTTGACTTGTAAAGAGCCGCAGATGCCTTGTTTTGCTTTGACATCATAGGTCAACCGGAAAAGCAATACATTAGTTTGTGCTAGAAGAAAGTAAGCCCCCCCCCCCACACGGTGTATGACCAATAGTTGCATGCATCAAGTGTAGAGCTGCAGCTATCGAATATTTTAGTACGGTAATCGAGTATTCTATCGAATATCCCTATCGATTCATCGAGTAATCGAAAAAAAACAAAAAACATTTTTGCTTTAAAAAAAAAAAATGTCCAGCTTCTCAGGCAAATCATATTGTTGATATTAATGCCCATATCGGCTGTACAAATTTACTTTACAAAAAAGAAGTGTGGGATACATCTCATCGCCTTATTTGTATTTTCACTTTATTAATTGGATTTATATAATTATTTGGTGCAGCCGGGCCAGAGCAATATTTTTTGCTTAATTAAGGTTTAATTATACATGTTAAGATGTGCCCTCAATTATTGCGTTTGGCCTAATTGTCTTTTATGTCCTAAACGCCTGTTTTTATTATTGAAGGCTGACACGCACAGCTGAAATGCGTCCGTGGTTGATTGTGCCAATTTGTGTGTGCTAATAAAAACAGGTGCGCTCACAGCCCTATGTGCTGTGTAGTGTGACCGCATAAACAAAGTTCTTGTCTCTCGTGCGTTTTTGATGATGATTATTATACGGTGCCGTTTAAATGGTGGTTTCTCCACGCAAATCCGCTGAGCTGTTTTCAACCTGCCAAAAATACATAAACAATATAAAAAGACAAACCACTTAATAATGACGACAACAGTTTTTCATTTTAAGAATGCAATACAGTTAATTGCATTCTTTGCATGCAAAATAGTAATAAATGTTCATTTTGTCATCATGTTTGAGATGAAAACACATATACAATTAGTTCGAAATTAATATTTCCTGAGAAATTTAAAACTATATTCTTAGTATCAAAAATAAAACAAGAACTGTTTTCATTATATCAAATATAAAAAGTGCATTAGGTGGTGCCTTTAAGGCCATGTCCACAAAAACACATATTTGGGGTTAAAACCATCTCCATCCACACAAGTGTAGTTTTAAAACTGTATGTCTACACACAAACACATACACTTGCTGTATGCGTCTGCTGTGGAAAAGAGGCCGAAACGCGAGCTTTGACTACTAAATGAGGCAAAATGCCATAAAAAATAAAAAAGTAACTTAATGACGCCTCGACGCAGCGTAAATTCCTCGAATATATTTTGTAATCGAATTACTCGAGTTACTCGAGGAATCGTTTCAGCTCTAATCAAGTGTGCATGGATGCTGGGACTTCACATGTAGGTGTGAACATACAAAAAAACTAACTATTTGAGAAATTAGACTAATTTAGTGCATGGAAACATACTCACTGTGGATCTGTGTGCAAGCCCAGCTAGACCTCAGAAATACTTTGTTCTGTCTTTGAGTCCCATACTTAAAATGAAGCTTCTATTATAAAAACAGCATGTGTGCTTTGTTGCAGAAGAGCATGATTAAATACTGACTCAAGAATAAATTATGGGCATCACTGCATGCATTTCATTTTGGGCACAAGTAGTTGTTTAGAAGTCATTTATTTGGGTAATTTTAGCTATTAGACATACCTTTATACTCATTACTGTATGTACACCTTGCGCTTTAGACTATGTGCCATAGATTTCTTAAATAAGTGTAAATGATTTACTCCCCCATTCAGTGTTGCGGGGTTTCACATGTTGGTTACCCTTTCCTGTTAACAGTTAAAATATACATGTCATGTGAATGTCAGCCACATTGCAAAATGCGGTCTGTTAGGAGTTAGGACACTCCCATATCCTTTCAGGAAGAGCTTCCTGCTTGTGTTGTGACCATACTTGAATTTTCCCACCCCCATTGCCTCTATCGCTCTCCCACGTCACTCACTTTAACACACTGTCGAAAACCATTTTGAAAAAAAGTTTTACATCCTATTTTTTGGTAATACGATGCATCCAAAGCTTTTTATATGCTGTGTCAAAAAATGGAACAAGATGTAATGTTAGCCAAACCCAAGACCATTTCACATGTTGATGGCTTAACTTTAGTGCAGCTTTCGTGGCCTATTTAGTGTCGTTTTTAAATGGGCTCGTTTTACTACCACTGGTATGTTTTCTGTGTGCTGGTTACACATTTAAATGAATGAAGTGTGTTTATGGCTTACCATATTACACTGGATATGCTCCTTAGTATAGGTTTGGACATTTTTAATCACATGTTTATTACATTTTTTAATTCACAACATTGTCATTACAAACTCACGCCTGTTTGGGAAGAACTAACGCTGTCCTGTCTTTTACAGATATGAAACGAGGTGTTGTACGGCAGAGCAAATTCCGTCACGTCTTTGGCCAGGCGGTGAAGAATGATCAGTGCTACGATGATATCCGGGTTTCTCGAGTCACATGGGATAGCGGCTTCTGTGCAGTTAATCCCAAATTTGTTGCCATAATTATTGAAGCCAGCGGCGGTGGAGCCTTCCTTGTTCTCCCTCTTCACAAGGTAAGATAAGTATTACTAGAGGTGGGAATATTTGGGTACCTAACCATTTGTTTACGATTCAGGAGCTATGATTCGATTAAAAATTGATTATTGATGCAGTTTTAATTTATGTATATTGATGCAGTTTTACATTTCACTAAATAAGCGTTTTTCACTTACAACTAAAAAAAACAACTATTCATTTGGAATAAGAAACAGTTAAATTAATTCCCACATTTATCCTAGTGGTTAAAGTGTCCGCCCTGAGATCGGTAGGTTGTGATTTCAAACCCCGGCCGAGTCATACCAAAGACTATAAAAATGGGACCCATTACCTCCCTGCTTGACACTCAGCATCAAGAGTTGGTATTGGGGGTTGAATCACCAAAAATGATTCCCGGGCGCGGCCACCGCTGCTGCTCACTGCTCCCCTCACTTCCCAGGGGGTGATCAAGGGTGATGGATCAAATGCAGAGAATAATTTCGCCACACTTCGTGTGTGTGTGTGACAATCATTGGTAATTTAACTTTAACTTTATTAAATAAATGAAAATATGTGCAAAACTGGACCACAAGTGCCCTATAATAAAGGAACTGGTCAGATCTCTCGATGAGGTGGCTCGCTGCAGTCAGCCAAATTTTAGAACTGTCTGCATTACTTTGCAGACAGTTACTTTGTTGACGTCTACTAATCGATTCTGTAATCGTCCATGTCCGAATTGTGATGCATCTAAAAATCGATTATTTCCCCCACCTTTAATTATTACTGTATTATTGATTATTTATTTTAAAGTTTTTGAAAAAGAAAAGGTTTGTGTTCAGAGAGCGTTCTTATTTTTAGTGCCACTAGGAAAACAAATCCAAAATGAAAAGGTATAACCTACCATACATTTCGGACTATAAGCCGCTACGTTTTTCCTAGATTTTGAAACCTGCAGTTTATAGGACGCAACGGCTAATTTATGGATTTGTTTTTGCTAATGGCCATAATGTTTTGTGTTCAATAGTTTGCATTAAACCCAGGCAAAGTACTGAAATGGTGTGTTATTGTTTGTGCTATGGCCCCATCTTTTCTACGAGTTTGCTCACTGCAGGTAATAGGGGACTGTAAATGTACTTCCTGTTTTAATGCCGTAAACCGGAATTAAGCGTCCATAGCGTTTTTTCTCAAAAAGGATTCTTCATTTATCACTCCAAGCAACGTTTGTAATTTTCACAGTATAAATAATACAATTCTAACTTATTAATCTGTCCCATGTGTGATGTCTAGTAGTGTTTTCATGCATATGTGTGCGTGCTTTACTAATGTAATGACGCTAGCGCCGTTAGCATTAGCTAACAGGCTAACCTGTTTGTGATTGTTAACTTACGACATTCTTTTTGTAGTGTTTCATTTTCACAAATTCCTCAGTATACCGTATTTTTCGGAGTATAAGTCGCACCGGAGTATAAGTCGCACCTGCCGAAAATGCATAATAAAGAAGGAAAAAAACATATATAAATCGCACTGGAGCCCAGCCAAACTATGAAAAAAACTGCGACTTATAGTCCGAAAAATACGGTACTCATGAAGACGTCGCCGGAGAGTTATTGAGTCTGTTTATATGATTGCTAGTGGGTCCATAACGATGACTTCTGTTTTGTTTGATCAACTGTTTTACTGCCGCGTTACAGGCAGCGTTCGGAAACAATTAAGGTACAGAATCTTACTGTGTAAATAACTATTTCACAACGTATATATCTGCGGCTTATCATCCGGTGTGGCTAATATATGAAAAAAAAATTTCTACAATTTAGTGGATGTATTCTATAGTCTGGAAAATACAGTAACTAATACTGGCCAGGAAACATGCATCCTTTAATGCACAAAGGATGTAAGACCTCATTCAAATTAAATGACTCAGATGAGTCTCAAGGGGAACTGCATTTTTTTGGAATTGTACCTATTGTTCACAATCATGAGAGACAAGAAGACCAAAAAGGTTGTTTTTCTTAGCTTTTCTAACGTACAAAAATTGTCTTGTTCTAAGTGGCTAGCAATGCAGCTAATGGGAGCAATCAATTCCAACTCTAAATCACTTTAAAAATGCAATTAAAAAAAAGTCAACAATACTTCATTTACGTTCCATAACCTGTCTGACAAACAAGGTGTAGAGACATTATTGTAAAAGCGAACATTGAAGAACTCTTTTTCTATCGTAACACATCGGCGTGCTAGGGTATTAACCGTAAAAGCTAGCTAAGATAAGCTAGCTTCTACAACAACATGAAACGGGTTTGAGTTTGTAATGCACAACACTGCGATACAACACCAATCTGTACCGACTGAAAACATTTTCATATTACCGTATCTGTAAAGTATTAGCCCACATTTCATGTTTTGTTTGTACACAGCTGAGCTAGCCAGACAGCATATGAACTGTAGTTGTACTAACATGCATGGCGTGCTGCGTGTATCATTATCGATCATAAAGTGACTCACTCGATGGACAGTTGTTCGTCTGTTCCAGCAGGACACTTCCTGTTGATTTTGGGTAAGCTATCCATTTATGTTGAAACATCTTGACTCCAAGTTTCATATTTATAGGGTCAAAATTGCTTTCATCCCCCTCTCCCGGCTTGCGTCTGTCTGCTCCAACATCTCACTCTTCCTTCGTACTCGCTTCCCTAAGCAGCATTATATTTAGCATCAAAAAGTATAGGGTTATAAATCCTCATTTGTCCAAAAATAGTAATTTCCCTTGTCTTTTACCGTGTCTGCTTTGATATGAGTTAATATTATAAGGGTGTGCTGATTCAAATACGATTCAGGGTGCTACGATTATTAAACTTTTGTTACGATTGTAGAGATTATCACAATTTTCGATACATCTTTTTCCCGTCATACAGAATTTTTTCTGAACACTGTATTTTTGTCAGGAAATATTAGAGAAACAAATAAGAGACAAACTGATCCAACATATTTGCTACAACAAATATCTGCTCTTATCTTCAAGTAGATTTGCCTAAACTATTTGTGTGGGCCTGAGAGTGCTATGGCATTGGAACGAGGCTCTTTAGGCCTGTCAACACAGAACTTACACCTTTCAGCGCCTCATACAATGTGGCAATGGTACGGAAGCTCTGCTCAACTGGTTTCACACTCTGGCCTCTGCATGCCTTGTTCCAGTAATACAGTAATGGTTTGTAAGTGGTTTGCAGTTTCCTCAAGATGATAAAAAGGTGGTAATGGTTTCTCTCCAACCAAACCCTTCTTACAAATAGTGGTACCTTGGCTTACGATTGCCCCAGTTTATTGGCTATGAGCTGTCTTTTGGCCAATTGTTATTATTTAGGTTGGGAGTAAAAATTCGGCTTACGAGCCTGTTCACCCCTAGTTGACGTAGTGAGTGTCAAGGACCCACAAAAAACATAGATGACTGTATCATTATGATGGGAGCATATATATTTTTATTGACCGCCCAATCTGCTTTACTGGTTTGCACTGTACATTATATTTACTGGTTTGCTCTGTACATTAGAGAGAGAAGCTGTTTAGACACAATACCAATTTGGAATGACTACAAATTTCAAATGTTTAAATATATATTTTTAATTTCGATTTTTTTTTAAAATTTTAGTTATCTTGTTATGCTCCTTGTTTGTGTTTCCCACTCCACTGGGACATTTGAGTGCAGCCTCAGCTGGCAATTATGGTCTGAAAAGTGGGGCATGTCTGAAAGGGACTCGCTGCAATATTATTGCAATAATTTTTGTAGTAAATTAAATAAAAATAATGAAGGTATTTTAGTACATAGTCTTCTGTTTTACTTTGTCCAGTTTAAGGATAACATCTGGTCAGTTGTAGTCTTATAATTATAATATGTATTTACATTTATTTTCAAGGATCCACATCCCTGTCCTTAATGTCAGGGTGCATCTGTCTGGCTAACCTGATCTGCCCTGTTCTGTGTTGCCCTCTTGTCCCGTGTGAGGAACCAGCTGCTCAGGTCCTTTGTCTTCTGCTTTCTCAGAGCACGACCCTTTGTCATGACTGCAATTCAGCGTTGGGGGAGGCAGAGGTGTGATGATGCGCCTTCCCCCTTCATAGTAAAACCACGTGTTACTGTGCACAGATTGTAAGGATTGTAATGGTGACATAAATGAGGGATAATGTTTATTGTGCTATGAAGCGTCAAAAAATGTGTTTGTTAATGGCACATCCTACAACTAGTCTGTGTTTTCGTTGCGTTTTTCTCTGTGACTCAGCATAGCCATGTCTATTGTTGTTTCCTCTTATCGGAACACAGGGGTTTATGCAGAATACATCAGATGTCCAGCTGATCACATGTCATTCCCATCCCTCATGCCTTCAATCTCATCCTTTGTCTCACTTAGCAGGATGTCTACTAATTTATTCCCTGATTTCCATATGAAGGAAGTTGGAGTGAATGCAGCTAAGCTAGTGAAACGTTTCTGATGATTCCACTCACATTCTGGCTCACTGTGAAGAGTGGAATGCCGATACTTGTATTGTTGCAGTTCATTTGGATTTTGAACCTTAATCCTAGCAAGGCATGGTGGATTCCTGCCCTACCTGTTTTGTCTAAGCAATCTGCAGCTCCAGTTCCATGCATGCATACTGCCAATCCCCCCGTAATTTTTTTTTCTTTTTTTCTTTTTACATAAAATGAAGCCACATCACTACAGTATTCCACCCAATTCTACAATTAGGTTCCATTTTAAATGCTGACTACAGAACAGATCAACAATCCTATTTGAATTGAGTCTTCAGTGTTTCCTCGAGTGCTCTTCCAATCCAGTCCTGCTGACTGCAGATTTTACCATATATGGTCAAATCTGCTCCCTGCCTGACAGCCTCCCAGGACCATTTCCTCTCTGCCTCCTATTGGCTGCTCTGTGCAGTGTCAGTCCATATGTGAATTGTGGGACAGGCCTAAATATGTAGAGTGGTTGACATGAGTACATTGGATTGAAATCACGTGCATTCTTATGTGTTTGACATCCCCATTAAAGATAAGTTATAGTTAAATTATTTTGATAATATTGGTGCCTGGTTAGGAAAAGCATATGTAAGAAGTGTAGTTCAAATTATGACAACAAGAGATCGAATCTCAAAATGTTTTCATTGGACTAGTTTAGTCTCTCTTGTAATGCAAACGGTTCAAGTCACTACTCCATTCGCTCTTAATTTTTGTCTTGTCAGTGGGCGGCGGGCGTCCTGTTTGTCATATTAGACCTCACATCATTACTATAGGCTTGTGTAGTTTGATGTGACTGTTGCTATAACGTCAGCTGTTTGTGTCCAATACACAGACTTTAAAAGTGGAATTTTCCGTTTCACCCAACTGGACAGCATTCATTGAAGCACCATGTGTGAATCATACGTTGGACTAGGCAGGAAGTGTGTAGGCCTTTTGTGTCAATGAAAATAATGTCCTGTCCTGCCTGGAGGGAATGATGTCCCTTCATTTTTTTATGCCAGTTGTGCGGGTGCGTGTGTTTGAACCACCTTTTCTTTCTGCAGTCTTAACTGGTTTGTCAGTGGTGTGTGTATGTATCATCTTTTTTCCATAGTCCAACTGATTGCTGTGCAACTAGTTTTCTAAGTGATGGTCAGTCTTATAAAATATGAATTGCCTGTATTATGGTTTTAGATGTATTATTTAGGGATGCACAATATTATCGGCTAGTCGGATAGTGGCAATTATGACATCACATTGATAATTCTGTTACCAAAAAATCAACCGATAAAATGAGCCGATTAATAATAAAAGCTTATTGTCGGTGTGGGTTTTCTTTACCATGTCAGGAGAAACAGTTCACAAGTAGTTTGCAAAACGTGATCTGCAGAAATGATCACGGGTAGGGTTAAAGACGAGCTTCAACACAATAAAATCTGATAAATCACCATAAAATTCACTAATGTGTAGATTTATGGAAGAAATACAAAGCTGCCTATGCTGCTAAACCAAGACCTTGTGTTGATAGCAGCAACTTCTGCAAATGTGAAGCCACAGTACTGATGTGAAAATGTTTAAGTGGCAACAATTTGAAAGAAAAGGCCAAAATAACTTAACTGCAAAATGAGTACCGGTAGTTGTTTCTGATTAACTTTGTGGTTAATTCAGAGGCACAGGTAACTCTTAACTTTTTTGATTTCTTAGTTGAAAAACGGCACTTTATTATTTGAATCCTATATTTTTTATGTTTTACAATTAAATGTTGCCTTTTCTAAGGGGCAGAAAACCATTGCACTATTTTATTATTAAATTACTGTCAGGGAACATTTATTTTACCTTTTTATTTTTCTCAATCAACAAGATGTGACTTGTTTCGATGTTGTTGCTAAGGGTTATGCAGAATCTTATTGGCTTAGTTCTATTAGCCTCTTTTATATTTGTTGTTGAATACATATAGTAGTTTGCTTTTTGTCTCAATTAAATATTTGAAAAGTAAAAATCTCAAATTCCGTTTTTGCTCTACACAATTTTTCAAATTTTTTGCATGGGTCAGATTTTACAGGAAGTGTATTTGTACTCAAATTATTGTTAAGTTAAAAAATAAATTGGTTGACACTATCCTTAAGCGTACAATAGATTCGTAGAATTTTTTGTTACTGTATACATCTTGGGCAAAAGTGTGAACTGTCAAATTATACTCACAAAATCTTGTGTAAATGTATAGACATAAATATACATAAATATTGGTTATCGGTTGTAAAGGTCCGTAAGTTCTCGGTTATCAGCATTGATTCAAATCTCCATCATCATGCATCCCTAATTACATTTACAGCATTGACACCTCTTTCTTTGATTTTTTTTTTAATATCAGGATGTTAGATTTTTAAACTACTCAAAGTTGCAAAATTAAACTGAACAACTGAATTTGTCAGGATTATCGGGATACATGTTGCCCAAGACTTCTTCCAAATTCTTTTTCTTTTGAAAGAGTTGTTCTTTTGGTGTTTTGGGAGGGATCGGTGTGCCTTTTGTTGAGTTTGTTTATACAACAAAGTACCCATCAACCGAGAAACTGCTCCAACTATGCCATCCATCCATCCATTTTCTACCGCTTATTCCCTTTGGGGTCGCGGGGGGCGCTGGAGCCTATCTCAGCTACAATCGGGCGGAATGCGGGGTACACCCTGGACAAGTCGCCACCTCATCGCAGGGCCAACACAGATAGACAGACAACATTCACACACTAGGGCCAATTTAGTGTTGCCAATCAACTTATCCCCAGGTGCATGTCTTTGGAGGTGGGAGGAAGCCGGAGTACCCGGAGGGAACCCACGCAGTCACGGGGAGAACATGCAAACTCCACACAGAAAGATCCCGAGCCCGGGATTGAACCCAAGACTACTACAGGACCTTCGTATTGTGAGGCAGATGCACTAACCCCTCTGCCACCGTGAACCATCAACCGAGAAACTGCTCCAACTATGTCTCAGCCAAAATAGTTTAATCACCTTGTGTTTTCAAATTTGCACTTAAAAGTAATTAATGATTGATGTTCCCTTTGCCTGAGGCCTGTCTACATTTTTGTCTAGGACTGGGCCGATAAAATAATATCAGTATATCACGATAGGCACGTAATCAATATCAATAAAAATTGTCTTCGATGATACGTTTGATATACAGTATGTATATATATATATACACAAAATGATATATATATATATATATATCTTATCTATATCTATTTTTTTGGTCTAAAGAAACCAGAAAAATCATATATATATATATATATATATAAAAAAATAAAATAAAAAAAAAAGGCAGCTAGATAGCCCCAGCCCTCATTTTTTTATTTTCTGTGATTTCCCTTCGTGCGCTGCGACATGACCGGCTGGCTCTGTTGCTTTGGAAACGCTCGAGTCGAAAGCGGTGCGCTTTGCTTTGCAGAACGCAGACTTGCTTACCTACGCCAAACAAGTTATGTTTTCATAAGAGTCTGTTTTTGTGTTTGTTAGCAACATAACTCCGTTATGGATAGATGTCAATGACATTTTTCAGGAAATGTCCAAAAAAAATTCCTCTTATCAACTAGGAACACATAGGGCGGTATATCTCGGTTGGTAGAGCGGCCGTGCCAGCAACTTCAGGGTTGCAGGTTCGATCCCTGCTTCCGCCATCCTAGTCACTGCTGTTGTGTCCTTGGGTAAGACACTTTACCCACCTGCTCCCAGTGCCACCCACACTGGTTTAAAAAAATGTAATTTAGATATTGGGTTTCACAAGCGCTATATAAATATAATTCACTTCTCACTTCACTTCACTTCCTGCTTAAAGCGTTCCATGCCCTTGCCAGCATGCGATGCGCGGAGGATTCTGAGAGATTTAGTTTATTTTCAGATCCGACCAACGCTAAAGCGCCAGAAAAAAACTACACACTAAGTTTTTGTTTGATACCGTCACACGTTAAGGCATTATTGTGAAGACTTTGAAACCGCAATACCGCATTATCTACAATACCCTTACAAGCCTACCCCATATTGGACGTTTACTTTTATTTTATTCATTTACTTTCAAAATATTGACTTATTTCAACTGGCTTCGTCTTATGTCGTGAATTTTTGGTTGTTAAGGGCTGCACAAGAATCTGGTGTATGCACAGAAAGGCTCCAATGATCAATCGAATAAGACAAAATTGTTAGATTGCTTTGTCTGACATTAACCTTGGATGATGTTCAAGAGTTGAAGCTAATGAAGAGTGTTGATCAATGCTTTTCTGCATTGATTTTGATGTAAAAAAAAAAAAAAAAAAAAAATCTGGTCTTTTTTTAAATTATCTAGTTTTGCTGAAACATCTTTCTGCCTGTGGTTACAAGCTGGGAAATATATTGTACTAGGCTAGACTACACTTCCTCCCACAAAAATGTAAAAGTCTGTTACCAATTAAGCAAATTAAAAACATTAACATTTCAACTGCTGAAACTAGCTAAAAATATAATTTTGTGTTATAAAGCATTGGGTATGGAAAACTTTCCAACATTGTCTACGACCATTGATTACTACTTACTGGCCACGATATTGTCTTATCTGTATTAGTTGCTTTTAAATTAAACTTTTAACTGGCAGTCGGAACAAATAGTGATGTCACTTGCGCACATGCCTTTCGTGAGTATTATGCTATCGAATTACTATTCTGGCAGCATTAGACATCCATCCATCCATTTTCTACCGGTTTTCCCCTTTTGGCAAAACCCTGGAATTCCTTATTGTGTATGGTTAGACGTACATGGCATTAACCCCTCAAAGCATGTTGTATTTGACACCCTAGCTGCCCCTCTGCTGTAATTAGTCATGCTCATACCAGGGCTGCCTGGGGCCAAAGTGTGGTATTTGAAAAACGCAGAAGTCTGGCGGAAGTGTCAGTCTGCTCTTCCTGATACAACTGCGTTTTGTTCAGGAGAGAACACACAAAAGCTAATACACATAATAACAGACGAAATAAACACATTAAAAATATGGTTTGACAAAAACAGACTATCTTTAAACCTCAGTAAAACTGAACTAGTGCTATTTGGTAACAGTAGAAGGGAAAGACAAATACAAATTAACAGAGTAGATATTGAAAGGGTAAAAAAAAACAAATTTTTGGGTGTAATAATAGATGATGAAATTAATTGGAAACCTCATGTAAAAATATATATAACATAAAGTAGCAAGAAACACATCAATAATGAATAAAACAAAACATGTTCTGGACCAAAAATAACTTCATATTATTTACTGCTCGCTAGTGTTATTATATCTGAGTTACTGTGTAGAAATATGGGGAAACAACTAAAAATGTGCGCTTCATTCAATAAAGGTGTTACAAAAAAAGATCAATTAGAATAATACATAATGTTGGATATAGAGAACATACAAACGCTTTATTTATTGACTCTCAAATATTGAAATTCAACGATTTGGTGCATTTACAAACAGCTAAAATTATGTACAAAGCAAACTATAACTTGCAAACCAAGAATGACAACAATTCTTCTCAACAAAAGAGGAGAAATGTAACCTTAGAGGAAAATCTAATTAAAACATTTGTATGCTCCTGCAACCCTTCAGACCTTCAGTATATCAGTATGTGGGATTAAATTATGGAATGGATTAACCATATAAATCAAACAAAGCACCAATATAATTCAGTTCAAACTACAAATGTTCACAAAGTACACAAAAGAACAATAATGATGTATATCTCGAACCTCTTTTTTTTTTTTTTTTTTTTAGATGAAGATTATTTATGTATTTAATATTTATTTACTTACTATGGTATATTATTTATTTATTCACTGTTCAGATACAGAGAACAAGGAAATGGGATAAAATTGCTATGGTATGAAAAGAGGTTGGATTAAATAAGGTCAGCTTTTGCTTACTCCTTTTCGGACGTGCTGTAATGAAACAACTGGAAATACGTGAAGCATTACATTGTATCGTATGCATGTTCGAAATAAACTGAAACTGAGCTGAACTGAACTGAAACTGAACTTAAACTCAATTGAACTAACCTGCTTGGGTTTATTAGAAGATGGTCCTCAAGCATTGACGAGTGATAAATGTAGGATTTGTGTAAAGTGACAAGCAGGTTAATGTCTATGCGCAACTTTGATTTTGACATGTCTTCCCAGAAATACATCATGTGATTATCTATGTAAATAATGAATGACTCCTTGCATTCTTCTCATCAATAATGGTAGTGTGATGCAATATGGGCTTAGGGCTCGCATAACCGGTTGAAGTTTGCTTTGTTCACTCTCTCACCTTCAGGGCAGATTCCATGGAGAGGTTTAGACAAGATCTTTTGATTTTCCTACTTCACACAGAGCTCAGTCTTGCATACTCTGAACTTTGATCACTGCAGTTGGAGTTGTAATATGTGTCACAGCCCAACTTTTTCTGTGAGGAGATGCATGGTTACAGAGTTATTGTCATATCTACAGTTCATTACAGTTCATGATGTAACAAATGTCTAGACATTGTGGGATTAAAAAAGCAGCACCTCAGTATCCTGCTTATGAAAAGTGCTGTGCTAGGGATTGTACTTACTATGGCTTTCACACTTATTTGCACTTATGTAGAAATGACACAGAGGAGCAGTGGGAATACCCTAATCATTTGCGCAGGTCATTAAACAGACTACACCCCCATGTACAAAGTCCATGTGCATGTACAAAGTCCATTTGCAGTCGACCTGGTGTGGTGAAGTCTGTAATTTCCCGTGCAATTTATAGCAAGAAAATGACAATACTCATTAGGGGTGCAACGATTACCGGTATTAATGATAAACCTCGGTAAAAGTCCCGATGGTTAGTATTACCATTTCTAATTACAAGGTAGTACTAATAATCACCAGTTAATTTAAAGGGGAACTGCACATTTTTTTGGGAATTTTGCCTATTTTTGACAATCCTTATCAGAGACAAAGACCAAATGTTTTTGATTTTTTGCATTCTAACTTGCAAAAATGGGAATGTTCTAGGTAGCTAGCAATGCAGCTAATGGGAGCAATCATTTCTATCTCTAAAGCACTTTATAAATACGTTCAAAAACTGTCACCAATACTTTGTTTACGTTCCATAACTTGTATAATAACCAAACTGTAGTGACATTGTTATTGTAAAAGCAAACACTGAGGAACTCTTTTTCTATCGTAGTCAGACATCGCCGTGCTTTGGTATTAGCCGTAAAAGCTAACTACGGCGAGGGATAAGCTAGCTTCTACTTCAGCACGTAACGCATGAGTTTGTAATGCACAACACTGCGATTGGACACCAATCTGTACGGACTGAAAAACATGAACAATCATATTACAATATCTGTAAAGTATTAGCCCACATTTCATGTTTTGTTTGTGCACAGCTAGCCAGCCAGTGTGTGTACTGCAGTTGTAATAACACAAATGTTGTGCTGCGTGTATCATGATCAATATTAAGTGTGACTCACTCGATGGACAGTTGCCTCTTTGGTCCAGCTTGCCGGGGACATTTTTTCTGGTTTATTTGGGGTTAGTACGCCATTTATGTCAAAATAGCTTGTCTCTAAATTCCACATTTGCTGCTTCGAGTCGCTTTCACCTCACACAATCGGCTTCCGTCTGCTCCAACGTTTCACCCTCCCCTTTGTGCTCGCTTCTAGAAGCAGTAGTTCATCCTCCGTTCATTCATGCTCAAAAAAACAAGGTTGTCAATCCTCATTTTCACCAAAAATAGTCGTCTTCTTTGTTTCATACCAAGTCTGCCATTACCAGAACACAAACAACCGTTTTGTATCCGGAAGTATGAACACACATTGTCGGACGTGCGCTGCTATAGAAATAGAAATCAATGCGCGGAAGAAGTCAGTCTGATTATACTGTTCAAAATACGGCAAATGTTGAACATATTACATTTTGTTATGAATGTGTCTGTTACTACATTATATATATATGCACTTGCAGTGTGTATACAAAACGTTGGAGGGTTTTGCAGTTGTCTTTGGGGGTTTGACTCCCATTAGCCGCATCTTCCAAGCTTTTTTTTTTATCATTAAAATCCTAAAAAAAGGCGTGTGTATTCTTGTCTCTCATAATGATTGTGAATGATAGGCAAAAAAAAAAAGTGCAGTTCCAATTTAGATGCAAGCATAAATTACAAGATACATTAAAGGGGCCCAATGATAATTTTGATCTGCATTTATAACATGTCCTTGTTCTCTATAGTATGTATTGGATATACTTTGGTGTAAATATTGCTCCACAGTCACTTTTATAACCTGTTTTTTTGAGTCCCTTTGCAAAAAGTTTGATTCTGGAGGTGTTCCCAGATTGCAAATGAAACCACGCCCCACCCTTTCCAAAAGTATGATCAATCTTTTGAAAATGTACACTGTTTCAATATATATCGTGATGGCGTTGCCACAGTTTTTTTTAGTTTTTTTTTCGGACATGGCCCAAAATAATAGACATCATAGATTCACCCGGTCACAACATTAAGTTGTTTGTGTGCCATGTTGTTATAGAGCACCGCAAATGTTGCCCAGATTGCAAAGATTTGACTAAAATAAGAATACAACCTGACGTTTCCTTTAACTTGGACACACACATCTTATACCTTAGGCCAGAGAAAAAGATTGGGGGAAAATACTTTTTTTGTTTTAGTATGTTTTTTGTTTGAGGAAAAACATGACACAAACCTTCCTAATTGTTAGAAAGCCCACTGTTTAATATGTTTGGGTGTATGCTTCACTGATGAGAGTATTTGGTGAACATCGTTTTGTCCTACTAATTTCGGCGGTTCTTGAACTCACCATAGTGTGGACTGTGATGCAACAGTTTGTTCACATGTAAAATCTTCCACTCCTTCTTTGTCATGTGTTGCCTTCATTATAAGACTTATATACAGCTTTTCATTTTTTGCGGCTCCAGACAGATTCGTTTTTTGTATTTTTGGTCCAATATGGCCCTTTCAATGTTTTGGGTTGCTGACCCCTGCCTTAGGCCATTCTAAACCAGTAATTTCCAGGACTTATCTCACCCTCTGAGCACCCTCCGTTTTAGTAATATTTTCCAATGTTGTAAAAATTGTAGAATAAATGTTACATTTCAACATTTCTTTCAAAGAAAATTTGCATCATCTGCGACAGAGACAGTCAGTTTGAGAGTAGGCTAATATAGACACGTACATCATGTGTTTCCTTTATTGTAACACAGATGTAAGACTTAAGATTTTTTGCAACACCAGACAGATTTTGTGTTTTAATTATTTTGGGTCAAATATGGCTCCTTCAACATTTTGGGTTGCCGACCCCTGCCCTAGTCCTTCCTGTTCTTTGCCTCAATGATGGTTACTCATACTAAAATTTCTGTTTGAACTCGACTCCTACCTCTGAGCATGTTGGAACAAGTTTGTCTTTAAGTAGAGAGACACAATGTGTTTCCATTTGATGAAAATTCTTTGTCCGTCACTGGGTTATGTAAAGTGTGTATTTTTAGAAGACAGATGTGGAGAGTGAGACTTAAGCATCATTTTGCATCCTTTGACTATTTGAAGACGCTGCGAATACATTTTCTTAAGCCAGTGGTTGTCGATTATTTTTTTGTCATGCCCCCCTTTGGTCCAAACCCACTATTTTAAAGGTACTGCCTTAAGCAGTGTGTGTGGTTCAACAGTGGGGAAGATCTAATCTCTGTTTGCCCCCTGTGCAGCTGTTGTAAAGCCTTCAAATCCTTTTTGGCTTCAAATATATGCACAATTGCAAGAGATGTGTTGTAAGACTTAAGGGGCAGCTGCTGTGGCTTCAGGGTTTGGAGCAGGTTATCCAATAATCTTCAGGTGGATGCTGTGATCCCAAGCTTGCTGGTTCTACACACCTAGGCCTAAGTGGATCCGACCTGAAAGTATCTTTGGCTGGACCGCTACGAGATGCAGTATTGTAGAACAATGTGAATATTTGTTTATTACAGTTATTTGGTAGTTTTTGGTCAAAGCTATAGACATATGCAATTGGTCAGGTTGTACAAACAACTTTTCTCTTGTTTAACAGAGGATGATTTTTGATAATTTATAATTTTCTTTACAGCTTCCACAGGTGGAGAGCATTTTTGGAGTATGCTTTATTCACATGTATATTTGTGATTTTACTCAGTTTTTTTCAAAATAAACTTACTCATCTACCATGGATAAACCAAAAGTCGGCTTCTGGCCTCATCGCTCCTTTTTGTTTTTCTTTACAGACGGGGCGTATCGACAAAGCCTATCCCACAGTGTGCGGTCACACTGGCCCAGTGTTGGACATTGACTGGTGCCCCCACAATGATCATGTCATCGCAAGTGGCTCTGAGGACTGCTCAGTGATGGTAACACTTCCTTCACCGTTTACTTGAACCTATCAAACATGTGTATTTTGCATGTTTACATTTTTTTTATAATTGTACTTTTTGAAATTATAGAATATTTTAAAAAAAAAGATGCATATACCTATGTGCGTGTGTATTTATATCAATAAAAAAAACTGACATTTTTAACTTGTGTATATATCATAAATAAAAATTGTTTTGAGTAAGAATATAAACCAAAAAATGCAACTTTCTGAAATTTAAATTAATACATGCAAGACAAAATACATTAATGCCATTTTAGAACTGTCTATTACCGTACTTTATTTAATATATGTAAATAATCGATATTTGGACCTTTTTGTCTTTCACTTCCGAATAGTCTACATTTTAATCGTGATTAATCTGAGAATCGATCATTTTCCTCACCTCTTGTCAAAAACATATCACTGGGTCGCAAACATTTTGTCAGAAGATGCTACAAACTGATAGTTTAGTTTCGCGACTAAGAGGCTAAACTAACAAAAGACAACACGGGTTTAATCCGGCCCGCAAGATAAATTCGGGAAGTGTAAAAGTGAGCTTCATTTTTAAATGAAAGAAACTGCCTTTCTCAATGTGTCCACTGAATGTGGCAGTACCAATTCTGTTAGTAGGTACACAGTAAAGCGAAATGTGGCTCCACCCCCTCAACACAACCTAAAACCTGCTTTAAACACACTGTGCTTTGGCACTCTCATTTCCACAAAATGTCTCTGTCAATGAAAAACGTGGACGCAGTGTTCCAAGAAAAATTATCATCCTCTTATTTATTCATGGAAGTATCGGGAAACCACATATCTGTGTGAGTAACTTTTCTCTGTAATGAGCATCAATAATACAAGTTAGGCTCAACTTCTCAAGGCTCACGCACAAGCACTTAAATAACATCCTGAAATTGTCTGCCACATATGATGTGACACCTGAAATTGATGCACTTGTGAAAGCTAAAATATACCAGATTTCAGAGGAAAATAAACAATTGGTAACCCCACTTAGAATGCTGCATGAGACACTGCACCTTGATATAGTTCTGTGAAAATTGTATTCTGTGGAAATGTAAAGAAGGTGAACAGTGCGATTTAATTTACTGCAATACTGTCAGTCTTAAGTTCATACACTTTGCTTGTTGGAATTGTTCATGCATTGCACAGCTTTTATTTTTTTATGAATACACAACGATGCATACAGACAGGGAGTAACTTAACCCTCTTGAATAGGTTCTACTTCAGTTTGTTGAGTTGGCACAGGGTTAATACGTAAAAATAACAAATTAGATATTTGATACCTAGAAGAGTTTGTATTTATTTTGTTTAATTCCAGATATGCTGTGATTTACTTTAATGGCTTTGTAGATTCACTAAGACACAGTCTAAGTTCTTCATGGGGGTTTTGCAACTGCACCAATTATTTCCTTAGAATTTTTCAATAAACTTGAAGTTTTGTGTCAAGAGCATTATTTGTGATATGTACATTTTCTTAATGTGCTTGTTCTATTTTGGGCCAAATTGAAACAAGGAAAACAATCTTAAGTTGTCGTAGTTGTATTTTTAAGTCATTATGCCATGATTTTAATTACCAGTCCAGCCCACGTGGGAATAGATTTTCTTCCATGCGACCCCTGAGCTAAAATGAGTTTGACACCCCTGCCCTCGTGTATGGCGAAATGACTGTTTTAATGATGGTGAGATGAAGCATCCGAAAGTAGCAACACTTTCCAGTCTGTTCACATAACATGGTAGCATTGTCATTTCTTTAAGTACTCCTCAAAGCTGCATAATAGTTTTTTACTGTAGCTCTTTAAATATCAATGCTGTGCCACCTTAATTTCTCCCAGGGAATTAATAAATGTTATCTCTACGCACATTAAACATTGTAGATATTACTGCCTGAGCTCTGTAGCCACTAGGGGTGTAACGGTACGTGTATTTGTACTTAACCGTTTCGGTACGGGGTTCCGGTTCGGTTCGGAGGTGTACCGAACGAGTTTCCACACAGACATATTAAGTAGCGTAACGCACGTTGTATAAACAATGCACACCGAGGCACAACACACGGCATGCTAGCAGCTAACGCGCTACGATAGACTGACCATAAGTCCTCTTTTAACCGGACATGTACTCTTTTGCGGAGCTGTCAGGGCGGAGTTTCTTAAATGCCTCAAATGTCCGGCATTTTGAGTTAGGGTTGCGTGTATTTTCACGTTCAGGGTTAAGAAGGGGTTAAAAACAAAACAAATTGTGCGCGCAGCAGCATTCATGAGGGAGGGGCAGAGACAGAGAGAGAGAGTTATGATAAATGCGCATGTGTCCACGCTCTGCTTTTTATCCATAGATTTATCAGATTTATTATCTATAGCAGGGGTGTCAAAAGTGTGCCCCGGAGGCCATTTGCGGCCCACAGCACATTCTAAAAATACTATTAAAATAAACAAAAACATAACAAAAGGGAAATAAAAAAGCTTAAAGGTTAAATGTAATTTAGAAAAAGTTGCAATGTTGACTAATAAAAGAAAGCTGTTTATTTTTTCTTTCAAACTCTTTCATTGCTCAAAACATAATATTGAAACAAAGTCAATGTTATTATCAATTATTGACCTATCCAAGGTTCTGATTACTTCACATCAAATATTCCACTAAGAAAAATATTTTTGGTGGAAGAATTTGCAAATTTGATAAATAAATAACCCAAAAATGTATATTTTGTTGTTTTCTTACTGTACCGAAAATTAACCGAACCTTGACCTCTAAACCGAGGTACGTACCGAACCCAAATTTTTGTGTACCGTTACACCCCTAATAGCCACTGTAGATGTCATTTGATTTCTTCTTCTGGACAAAATACATTCTTTACAAAGTTTATAAAGCAATGGTCTTGACAGGTTAAAGACAGGGATGTTCTGATCGGGGTTTTATTCTGCTGATTCTGATGCCGATAATCCATGCGTTAGATTGACCGATACTCCATTTATTTATGGTGAGTGCTATTGACAGTTTAACAATATCAACATAATATTTCAACTAGTTCCTTATTTTCTTATTACAAATTGTTGTGCTATACAAACTCAATAATACACGATACTAAACATAAGCTAATAATACTCTATTACTGATTTAAATCCTTTGTTTTTTGCCCACAAATTCCTTCTGTGTACAATGAATTATTCCCTGAGAGGTTATTAGCATGCATGCTCTTGATTTGCTCTCTGTGTGTAACATGGTTAGCCCGGTCCTCCAATGATAACTTGATACTGTGATACTTGATACTTGATGATACTTAATAACGATTTTTGGTAAAAAAAAAATGGACTGTACGTTTCTGTAATAGAGGTAATTACTATTATTTAGTGGAGCGGCTACTTACTGTGTATAGAGACACATAACTAGCTTCTGGCCACTTGTCATCCGGGGGACCAAAAATCTGTCAGACGGTGTTTGTGATCAGTATTAAGACGTTATCAACATACCGATAGGTGGCCGATCAATCGGCATGTCCCTAGTTAAAGACAAAGGCTTAAGAGTTCTAAATAATTTGTCTGCAGTGGATGTACTCTACCTGTAGCATTTTTTGTACATAGAACCATTTTGTATTTCATGTAGTTATTTAACACTTACCATATTTGTTCCGACTCTGCAAGTGAAGTGCCTTACCGTACAATTTAGTTAACGCATGGGCAATTTGTAGAATCGATGTATCTTCTGTCCATTTATGCTCTACGTTTTGGAAAGAAACCGTATAAGAAAACTCAGCACACATTCTTTTACCAAGAATTTCTGACAAACTCCATGCTTTTATTGCTAAAGAGGGGCCTGTTGTAACTCATAGATGGGTGTGGACCTCACCCGTTGGATTAGATTAGACTCTAATATGTGTTACAGAAATAACAGTGGGTGAATTATTTGGTTACATCTGAGGTCACCAGCTTTTTTAGGACCGTAGTTGTTCTTTTCTCTATATGTCCTTATTTGGCCTGAAGAAGCTTGTTGTATTCTTGTGTACAACATGGTTAAAATATGTCACTAGTCATTTCCTACCTGGTGGTGGGAAATCCGGTTTGACAGGATGTGAAAGCCCTATATATATTACTCACTTGCAGGAGAAATTGGTTCCCTGTATTTAGTTTTCATAGGCTAGTAGCCAGTTTGGCCATTGTTTTAAGAGTAAGGTAGGCACCATAATTAGGGGCGGGGAGTGGTTCTCCAATTGAAAGTGAGTCAGTGCACACAGGCCATTAAATTACTCTCAATAAACCACTGCATGTATTGAAGGATCCACTGACAAGTCCATAGAAACAATCGTCATTATGACAGGTCATATTTCCTTCATTGGTTTAGTGCAACTGCAAACACTCCTTTGCCTTTTACAATCTTTTACCACTGTCTACAGCCAGCTGTGTTCTTGGTTGCTACTGCCCCCCTCTGGTTCTTTTTGTAATCTATTTACTTATATTCCTACTACAGTAGGGCCACTAGTTGTAATAGATCAGCTATTATATATTTCACATTATATTAGATTAAAGCTACGATTCAGTCTCATGTTTGCCCTGCTGTAGACCCTATCTGTGAAGGTTTTTTTTATCCTTTAAAGGTGTGGCAAATTCCTGAGAATGGCCTCGTCAGTCCCATGTCTGAGCCTGCTGTGGTACTGGAGGGACACTCCAAGCGAGTTGGCATAGTCACGTGGCACCCTACAGCACGCAATGTTCTGCTGAGTGCAGGTGAGAACTTTTTTTGTTTACACCGTTATACAACACAAGGGGACTAGATTAATATCTATTGATTTATGTTTGAATAGTGAAAGTGAAATTATGAGTTGGGATAGCTACCTTTTTACATTTGAATCGATGCGTTACCAATTCCAGGTACCTGGGAATCGATAACCGGTATTTAATGGTACCAATTTATTGGATATGCTTTGGTGTGAATTTTGCATACATTTGATAATTTGGCATTGTTTAACACAAGTGTCCAACATTTAAAACAATATTCATGAGTCATACATGACAAAATTCATTATAGGTGTCCTTTAATTGTTTAAAAAAAAACATCTTTTTAAAAACAACATTTTTTTCTATTTAAGACTGAGCTGTGATGTCCAGTTACCTTGTCTAATTTGCATGTACTGTACTGTAGTGTACTTTATTGAAGACTTTGCATGCAGCTGCAATTCCAAGCCGCTAGATGGTGGTAGTGTATATGCTGAAGTGTGTTGGCATAACCAGGAAGTAGTCTTGCCATTAAGTTGAACGTGCCAGTTTTGTTGTTGAGCCCTACAAAGTGTTTACACTGTTATTATTGTATTTATTACACACAAGCTGTTTGATTGTAACATGCATTTTATTTGTAGTTTTATTACCAAATGTGGAGGTGTTGAAATTGCCATGTAAAAACGCTAATGCTCGTCTCTAGCATGTGTATTGCAAATCCAATGTGAATAAGCATCGACCTAGCACATTCTAAAAAAAAAAAAAAGTGGAGCCTTACTGTATGTTTTGAGCGCCTTCTTCTTGCTTCGTGTATGGAAAATTGTAACATTACCGAGAAGTTGGCCGACTAAGTCAACTCTGAGTGCTTGACTGCTTGTTTCCCGGCCAAGTGCTTGAGTCAGGGCCAGTTTGCAACAAGACGTGACGTGACATTAGTTAAGCAAAGGGTTCCGAAATATAGAACCGATAAATTTTACGTGAATCGATTCCCAGTAGAACTGATCGGTTGGTACCTATAAAAGTACCCTAATCATGAGTGAAATAAAACATAAAAATAAGATTGTTTTTCAACATTCTGAGCTCAATCACACTTGTTTATTTTAGGGTGTGACAACGTGATCATGATCTGGAACGTGGGGACGGGCCAGGCCATGATCACCCTGGATGAAACTATGCATCCTGATGTCATTTACAACGTTTGCTGGAACCGCAACGGAAGCCTCATCTGCACTTCCTGCAAAGACAAGTCTGTCCGTGTTATTGACCCACGCAAGGAGGAGATAATTGTCGTAAGGAAACAGAAGGAGAAAAAAAATGCCTGTTTTAAAAAAAAAAAAGTAATTGAAATTAGCATATTAACTATTCTTACAGGAGAAGGAAAAGGCACACGATGGTGCTCGCCCCATGAGGGCCATTTTCTTGGCTGATGGAAAAGTGCTCACCACCGGTTTCAGTCGCATGAGTGAGAGACAGCTCGCCCTCTGGGACACGGTATGATGTGCAATGTACACTGTTGCTCACTGTATTGCAATTGCCTCGTTGATTTTACAATATTTAAAAAAAAAAACACTTTTTTTTGATGGATGTTGTCAGAGAGGTATTACCCGAATATAAGATATATATATATATTTTTGGAGGCAGGGACATTTTCTTTTTTTTTTTTAAATCATGTTTTTAATATCAGTGAAATAACTTGCTTACCGTTAAAGTAGTGTAGGTTCATACTTTGAGACCAAACAAGTAAAAAGAAACATGTTTTAATCCCTCAAGGGGCAATTTATTTCAATTGCTTTATCAATGGACCCAAAGGCTGCACAGTAAAAACATTATAGCATAAAGTAAGACCAGATAAGGACATGATGGGGAGGCCTTTGTGAAATCAATTGTTGATTAATCACATCTGGAAGCAATTAACACAAAATGGAGTGTAAACAAGCATCCATGTAGTCCTCATCTTGGCTGTATTTCTCTGCTCAGTACAACACTGACATATTTATATCTATTGTTTTTTCTTCAAATATTCTTACTTTATATGAAAATGAATTTTAGAAAATATACATTCACTTTAAGAAAATATGAATGTAATTGATCAAGGAAATTGTGTTTTGTCCACTCTGTGTTGGCTACACAAATGAAGACTTGTTGGTGTTCAACTAAGCATCACTACCTAATTGCTGATACGTCTATGTATTACATCAGGGACGTTAATTTAACCAACTTAAAAGTCAGTCATTTAAGTCGTCAAATCTTAGTTTAGTTTATCACAATCAATGTTCATTCATGCATTATCTATTAATTTTTTAATTTTTTTTTAATTTTTTTTAGAAAAACATGGAAGAGGCCATAGCTGTCAATGAGCTGGACACCAGCAATGGCGTGCTTCTGCCCTTTTATGACCCAGACACCAGCGTTGTTTACCTTTGTGGCAAGGTAAACAAAATTTTGGCACTCAGCAGACTCTCAAACCAAAACAAATTATTTCAGATATGAGTTGTTCTAATTTGAAATATAATTTGTTCATCTGACAGGGTGACTGCAGCATCCGCTACTTTGAAATCACAGACGAGTCTCCGTACATTCACTACCTGAGCACCTTTGTTAGCAAGGAGTCTCAGAGGGGCATGGGCTGCATGCCAAAGAGGGGCCTTGATGTCAACAAGTGTGAAATAGCCAGGTAAAGACGACTCAAGTTGTAAGATTTTTTTTTGTTTTTGTTCTTCCTGACAGTGACACTATGGTGTTTAAGATATTTTCAAATACTGGGGACATGCTGATCGATCGGCCATCGACCAGTATCAGCCGATTTTTGTGAAAAAGTATGTGATTGCCATTGACGATTAATGCCTTTTCATACCGATCACAATGCCGATTCTCTCTCCATACTGTGTGGAGACGCTCTCCTGAGCACGGAAAATAAACTGCATTTCTTAGTATTTTAAATATTGTTATCAATGAACATTACTACTGAAGGTCAAGGTTAAACATGTTGCTAAAAGCTAAGCTTAGCTAATAGCTGCATATAATAAAGCTAGCCACCAAGCTAGCTTAAAACAACACAAGAAACAAGTGCTTAGTAAAGTTTAAGAAGTGTAGATGGGGTGTGCATCTCTACCTTAAATGGCGATTTGATATGAATCTTGATACATGGGTTACAATACGATTCACTAACCAGACTTTTTAAAATATTACGATTTGATGCGATATGATTTGATGCAGATGGAAGCTTTGCATAATGAAAAGAAAATTAAATGTATCATGTCAGAACAATGTCATGTTATTTTTAAATATACACATACAAAACAGGTGGTGCCTGTATTAATTATGAGCAAATAGTAGAAATATCAACTTCAAGGCATTGCAATCCAACAAATATAAAGAAAAGAAGATGTAAATAAAACACTTTTGGAAAAGCTACCATGTATTTACTGTTGTTTGCTCAGGTAGCAACAATTAAATACAGACAAAAGAAAGCTGTGCATCAAGTAGAGATGTTAAAACACCACAGTAACACAAGTGCAAGAAACTATTAAGTGCCACTACGTAAACCAAACAGCAGCTTCAGTGTAGAAGCTCCAATACTTTATTCATTTACTATTTCGAATGCATTAAAAAAATACATCCGTCGTCACGTCTTATGATTGTGAACGATAGGCAACATTCCAAAAAAAGTACAGCTCCCCTTTAACTTTAATTTTTTTAGGACAAATTGTTGTTGCAAACTTAAAAAAGTGTGGTGTTGCTTCTTATTTGTAATTATTACAAGCTGTTTTGATGTGTATGCAGCGGCAGCTGAACCGAATGTGACAGCGTGTCATAATTACAACCATCAGCTGGATAAAAAAATACCGGAAGCAGTATGATTAGTCTAGAATCTTCACGGTCAATTACAAACCGGTGCTAAAACATAGCAGTACTTGGTATAGATCCCTAATAAACAGTGTAGTAGGAGATGTGATTACCTCGCAGAGTTGTGGCTAAGTTGGGGCTGGAATTCTTTTAAATCAGTTGGTAGGTCTGCTAGTTAGCATCCTTAGCTCCCTCATTGCCGGCTTAAGTGTCTTCATGCCGTCACAACAGGTGGGTGCTCAGATTAGTTGTGCTGCCGCTACTTTATCCCTGCTTTCCAAACGGTACAAATGGCCATGCTTTTATCCAACGGACCATTCTTTTTTAAAACAAATCCAAACATTAACCACATTTTAAATTTAATATTTGGTACTTGTGTGCGTTCCAAAAACAATAAAAGGAAAATCATTTTACCTTTATGTCTATGAATGTTGTCATTCATCCAGGTCATTGTCATCTTAGGGGATTCAATCCACGCAACTGGACTGTTTGGTTTGTCTTAGAAGATGTTTCGCCGCTCATCTGAGCGGGCTTCATCAGTTTGTGCTCATAGACTAAGATTGGTCATATCTAATCCTAGATTAAGGGACTAGATCTGACCAATCTAAGTCTATGAGCACGAACTGATGAAGCCCACTCAGATGAGCCGCGAAACATCAAAGATCATTTTAGTTTCTTAATGATAAAAGAGCAGTGGTTTCACGTGGTCACCATTAGCATTTGCACAAACTAGCAGTGTGAGGCAAGCCTTCATCGGCTTGTGTCCTGGTAGTGCCTTCTCTTTCGCTGTGATAAAGGTCCGCTGTGGCATCTTTTTTGGTCTTATCATAATTAAAGACTTGCTGCAGAACAAAGCCCCACTTTGCTGATAAAATCCTTGAACTGAAGGGGCCGCAAGTTGAAGACTAATGAGCTAAAATGCTAGCTCAATGTGGTTGTCGAGCAACCTGAAGCTGTAAAGCGAGACTGAGAGTTGGGACACATTTAAAGTGTTTCTGATCACACAAACTGATCTCTAAGACAGGCTGACACAGCTGTGACCGGCGCAAGGTACGACAATTGTGGAAATAAACTTGTCAGAAGTGCCGCTCGTGGTCGAAGCTCTTTGAAATGGCAGCGTTCTTTTATACAGGACGTAAACAGGATGTGACAAAAGGGGCCCTGCCTCTTCAATATGGCCCTGCCCACATGTACAGGAAGGGATATCATCAAAATAGCAGCTTTCCAATGGCTTCAAGCAGCATACAAAATGAATATATGAATGAAGCTTTCGTACGCCGAAACATGGTTCGCACACAGAGGCAGATTTGGCGTGATGTGAACGTTCGTAAACCGAAAGGGAGGCAAATAGAGGCGTTCGTAAATCGAGGTTCCACTGTATTTTTTATTTTTTTAAATAATTTATTTTTGTTCACGTTTACAAACTCGGAATAATTCCCTGGACACAACAGGACTTTAAGGGAAAAACCCAAATGATTTAAATGAGTAGCACATAGTAATTTTTGCTTTTAGTTTTTGGGTACTATTGATTTTGTTTTGATCAAAAAATTGCATATACTAAAAGAAAATAAGGAACTAGTTTAAATCTTGTGTTGATATTGTTAAACAGTCAATAGTATTCAAAATTAATCATTCGAAAAACGTACGGTTAATACATGGTATCGGAATTGGCAGCATAATACCCTGATTGGAACATCCATCCATCCGTTTAACTACCGCTTGTCCCTCCCGGGGTCGCGGGGGGGCTGCAGCCTATCCCAGCTGCATTCGGGCGGAAGGCAGCGTACACCCTGGACAAGTTGCCACCTCATCGCAGGGCCAACACAGATAGACAGACATGTACACGCACATTCACACACTCCATATCATTCAACTCATCACCAGTGTAATTACAAGCTTCACCATTAGGAGGCACAATCTGCTCACAGAACTGTTGGAACAGCAGCAAACTGTCTGTTGCCCCATATCTAATTCTCTGAGTAATTGCTTTTACTTTCTCATTTTCAGGTACTACAAATTGCTTGAAAGGAAGTGTGAGCCTATTGTCATGACTGTACCTCGAAAGGTGAGTGTTCATTGGTAACAAATTAACTCATTTCTATGACATGACAAGAACACTAACTCTGCTTTTTGCCGCTAGTCTGACCTGTTCCAAGACGACCTGTACCCTGACACGGCCGGGCCCGACCCAGCCCTGGAGGCTGAGGAGTGGTTCGACGGCAAGAACGGAGACCCCATCACAATGTCCCTCAAAAACGGCTACGTCCCACTCAAGAACCGCGAGTTCAAAGTTGTCAAAAAGAATGCTCTGGACGCCAAGGTGGCAAAGAATGTTGAGAACTCAAGCCCAATTGCCACAAATACATCGAATGTGAGTATGAATGCATTTTGATATGCACATAATCTGAAACCTTTGAAAGACCAATCGCATTTAGAAAACCACTGTGCCTCATACCAAATATGTTTGGGTTCTCACTGAATCTGTATCAGATTGTGGATGGGTGCAAGGTGTACCCCTCACTCTCACCTTAATATTTACCCATGAACTAGGAAATTACATTATTAACATCCTGTAATTTGATTTTGATATTATTATTTAATCTTCTGATGGATTAAACACTAATGGGAACATTTAAAAACTCTACTAGACTCCATTCCACCTATTTGAGTGATGAACATTATCACAGCATTTATTCAGAAAGTATAAATAACAGCAAATGAAGATAGAATACTGCTAACCCGCAACATTTAATTGTAAAAAAACAAAATTATGATTTGTACATTTTCAGAATGTCCTCGGTCTATTTTTAAACAAAAAAAACAATCTGAAATTGTCTTCATTTTTAAATGATCATGCCATGATTTTACCAAACCGGCCCACTTGGGAATACATTTTTCTCCATGTGGCCCCTGAGCTAAAATGAGTTTGACACCCCTGCTCTGTATCACAAAACCCCACCATGAACCTGAATGGTGTAAGTTAAGTTAGTGTAGTCAAGTCCCTTATTACGTGTCCTGTTAATGAGCATGTTTTTGGGCTAATAGTTAGTAGTACAGGTGGTTTGTCTATCAGCCTATTTCTGGGTCTGATCTCTGCTGCTAGGTGTTCTACTGGATTACAACCACAACACAACCACCCACCTCGGACCCAGCCTATGTGTTTTCTTGTGGCTCTGCTCTATAATCACAGCCCTTAGCTTCAGTACCACTTGCTGGCAAAACATGTTGGCCCATAAAGTAGTAGATGCTCACATTACACTGCAAGACTGCAGTAGTGCCCCAACTTACGATCTTAATTGGTTCTGTGGTAAAATTCTTATCTCAAAACACTTGAAAACACATTGAACTTAATTTAAATTGATTTTAACACTTAACATGTCTTTTAAAATAAAAACACACTTTTAGATAATAAATATTGTATAAAAACAATACAATATAATGTACTACTAACAACTACAGTAGTTTTATGAAGTAATGGAATGATATTAATGAACAGTACACTGCAAAAAGTCAGTGTTCAAAAACAAGAAAGAAAAATACAAAAATGAGGGGTATTTTATTTGAACTAAGCAAAATTATCTGCCAATAGAACAAGAAAATTCGGCTTGTCAAGACTTTCCAAAACAAGTAAAATTAGCTAACCTCAATGAACCCAAAATACCTTAAAATAAGTATATTCTCACTAATAACGAGACCTTTTTGCTCAACATGTTGAAAAATATTCTTAAATTAAGTAAATGCTAAATGATCTTGACATAATGATATGCGCTCGGCATCATGATTTTTTAGTAAGAAATTATTACTTTAAAAAAGTAGTTTTATACTTGTGAGTGTTAATGACACAGCTTTGCAACAGTTGATATTCTAATTTCAAGCATGTTTTACTCAATATAGGTCATAAAATCTCAGCTACAAGCTGTAATATTTTACGGAGATCATTTAAGACCAAAACCCTTAAAACAAGTAAAACACTAACATAAAATCTGTTTAGTGAGAATAATTATTATCAGACAGAAAATAAGCAAATATCACCCTTATTTGAGATATTTAATCTTACTTAGATTTCAGTTTTTGCAGTGTATTTAACCTTGGAGAGTGGACTTCTACTGCATATACTTCCAGCTGCTTCGCCGCCAAACACACAATCTGCAGCTTCTCCATGTTTTCATGGATAAATATCCACCACATAGATATTATTTTCACATCCTTGGCTGGGCGTATCGACTTTTTCTGCTTCAGTACAGTGCAGACGAGCAGTGGAACGCTGAAGTTGTTTCACCAAGTCGACTACACGTTCTGTCACGTTTTGGATAATTTCTTTCTTTAAATCAGTGAATATCATCCATGGCTTCTATCCTTCACACTCACTCACTTCCATTCAATGCAAAGTTGTGTTCATCTCTAGCTATAAGCCTATGCTCGCGAGTAAGACCGGATGTTTTGTTGATTTTACGGGGTTCACTGTTACATTTGCTATGCCAACTAATGGCGGGGAAGCTTGTAACTAATTTTTTTTTGTGCAACTTAAAACATAACCATTAATGTAGAGACAGCTCTAATCTCACACTCTTAGAGTATCACTTTGGACTTTCAGATTTTGAAATGTTATTGGATTGATAGAAATTTCCGTGCAGATGAATTTTCTTTTACATAAAGAACATTTTGGAATATCTGCAATCATGCAAGTGATCTATTCCGCATCGTGTTCAGTGCTCTTAGGGATTGGTAGACTACATGCTAACATTCGTGCTCATGATAGCTCCCTTATTGATATTAATATATGCTAACAGTCGTTTCCTTCCCACAGAAATCCGAAGCCAAGCTGGAAGAGATCTTGAAAGAAATGAAATCTCTCAAGGACCTGATCAGCAGTCAGGAGAAGCGACTGGTCAAAATCGAAGAGCAAATGTCCAAAATTGCTATTTAGGGACCCTTCGCCCGACCTGCTACGATTCACCACGTTCCATTGGCTGGGAGTACCGCGGGACCAGTCACTGCCTATCTCAATGACAGTGTTTCGTCGAAGGCCTGCCTAGCATTGATCCCTAGCAACATTCCAGATTAACTTTTCTTAGTTAGCCCCCAACCTGATACATAACACAGTTGGAATAAGAAGGGCGTGGCAACTTTAGCAGAAAATGTTCCTTTTTTGGTGACCAAGGACTTTTTCCCTTTTATTTCATGGCAGTTTTTTTTATTTTCTTGACTTGTATGAAATGTCTTACACAATCTATTCCCCAAAACATTTCTTGGGGGGGGGTTACCGGTAATTTTCCAATATGAGCATTCCCTATGTATTTTTAAAGTAGTGTCTCTTGGCCGTATTCCAAGATTGTAATGTGGGCAAACTGGACTCTTTGTTCTTATCTTCACTCCAATGACATTTTCTTGCTGTTTGAGGCTGCACAAATCTTCTGTTACTTTCCCTTTTTTCCCTGTCATTCTCTTTAATGCTATGTGCTCGTGCATTCCTCGACGTGCACTGTGTGCTTGTAAGGAAAGTGAAAGTAAAAAAAATTTTTTGCGGCCCACAAAAAAAAAAACGTTCAGGCGAAATTCGCTACACAACTAGTAGTCAGGCATAACGGGGTTACGTTGCCGTTTCTAGACAATTTTCAACTATCTGTTCTGTGTACAAGATAATCAGATCGACACTCAATAGATCTAAAAATACGATTATGTGCCTCATGTTTTTGGCCTTTTTGGTGTCTTGTCACTGTGGATGTTCCGTCTTTGCTTCATGGGGGTGGGTTATATGAATATTTTGGGTTTTGCTTCAATGGTCTTTTTTTTTTTAAAACCCTATCTCTTGTTCCAGCTGTGCTTATGTCCCTCTTCGCACTTCCACCTCTAAATACCCATCCAGTACAATTATCGACACGGGAACCATAAGATTTCCCCTTTGTGAGCTTATAAAAGCCAAACATGGGAAGCTGAGACGGGTTAAAATGTCAATTGCCTTCCATGTTTATTATGACCGCTGAAAAGCCCTGAAAGTGCCATAAGCGTGATAATGAAAGTGTTGTGTGCGTGAGTGTAGTTCTAGTCGTGTAGTAAAAGAAAGATTTCACACTACTATGGGAGAAAAAACGTGCAAATTCATCAGAATTGTTTTCTTTTACCTAAACATGTCCGACATGGACCATTTCAATAAGCCAAAACATCCTGATTAAAAACAAGCAGCAGTATTGATCTTAGAAACAAGCCATTTATAAACCAAGAAGACGAAAATATTGGAAAAGTAGTGACTAGAAATCCAAAGGGACGCTGTAGGTTGGAAAGACAAGATGTGTGTAATTAAGGTCTCAGAGTTACATCGCTGTACATACCATGACCCTTTTTTTTTTTTCTTTATTCCTTTGTGGCTGTGCCGAAGAGGGTGTGCGTAAAGGGGGCGGGGTTTTAAATGTGTACCCTTTTTGTCCGTGTTCCCCGCGCCTCGCCATATTGCGACTGCATAACCCTCTTGTTATATCGGGGTGCGTGTATTAAAATCAAAGTAAATCAAAGCGAAAGCAAAACCAGGTCGAAGCCTCGCGGAGCGGTGTGCTCAGCATTTTTTTTTGTTCATTCTTGCTTCAAGTATCAAACATTGATTATAAAAAAAATAAAGACTTTTTAAAATGGGCTTTTATTGAATGAATCATTTGACCTACCGCACGGGGTTTCAATGTGTGGCACATTGAGTCTCCTTTCAGAATATATATAAATAGTTGAGGCCCAAAAAACTGACCTGCTGGAGTTTATTTTGTTTGTTTTCGCTCAAACACAGTTTACTCTCACTGCAGGAACTAAAAATGTATTTTATTTATTTTTTTGCCTTCGACATAACTGAAATTGGCTTACATTCTATATACTCGGGTATTCAGTGTTTGCATATTTGGGGAGTCTTGCCTCACACTTTTTAAAACCCTGTTGCCTACTTCCAATGGTACAGTTCTGGTTGTGTGTAAGAAAGAGGAGAGTTGCAGCAAACTATTCACCAGGGAGTCAACACTGATGAATAAAAATCAAGTACAATCTTGAATAGTACTAATGTGGGGCTGGAAAGATACACCCAGACCATCATTGAGGGAGTAAATAGTCTGTTATTTTCTACGTAGAATGGGGCGGTATAGCTCGGTTGGTAGAGTGACCGTGCCAGCAACTTGAGGGTTCCGGGTTTGATCCCCGCTTCTGCCAACCTAGTCACTGCCGTTGTGTCCTTGGGCAAGACACTTTACCCACCTGCTCCCAGTGCCACCTACACTGGTTTAAATGTAACTTAGATATTGGGTTTCACAATGTAAAGTGCTTTGAGTCACTAGAGAAAAGCGCTATATAAATATAATTCACTTCACTTCACTTTATATGAATCACCTCAGTTTAATCAAGTTGTGTCAACCGCGATAATGCACGGCCTTATTTTCAAAGTTGAGCTAGTTTTCAATAGCAATGAACGAATTTAAGAAAAATTATGTCTGAGGTGAAATAGATAATGGACTTTGAACGGAACTCTGAGGGACACCAGTAGTGATGGGACACGAGTACAAGTGGAAAGTGAGAGATGATTTATATCATTATTGAAGGACAATGTTATAAAATGGTGTCAACTAGATGGGAGTAGGTATATAAACCACATTGTAGTTGTTCATAAAAGGTTATTGACTGCTTTTCCAATGGTTTTTGAAATAAAATAGGAAAGATGTTGAAATTGTTGACATCCTAAAACCAGGTTTGTTGGGGGGACGAAAAGGAACTTAATGAAAAGTGATGGAAGTTGGTAGGAAATAGAGCATTGAACACTTCACTGTTCATGAAAGTCCACCTTCAAGGTTCCACACACACCGCCAACATTTGGGAACCAGAATTGGGTGATTGAAAAAAGGAAAGTGTGCCTCACAATGCGAAGGTCCTGGGTTTAATCTTTGGCTCGGGGTCTTTCTGTGTGGAGTTTGCATGTCCTCCCCGTGACTGCGTTGGTTCCCTCCGGGTACTCCGGCTTCCTCCCACCTCCAAAGACATGCACCTGGGGATAGGTTGATTGGCAACACTAAATTGGCCCTAGTGTGTCAATGTGAGTGTGAATGTTGTCTGTGGGGCAACTTTCTGTATTCTGTAGTCCTGCACACAAAAGGCCAGCGACATCAAGCCCTGGCGAGACTCCAGGATGAAGCCAGAATGCGCTGGAAAACCAAACCCAAATCCTGGAAAACCATGAGCGCCTGCCCGGACGTCCAAAGCTCACAAGGATGTGTGGAATCCGAAGCGTCACTAGGTTTTAAAGACAGGAACTAGATGCACTAATAAACATACAATAATTATAATAAAATGGTGTATAATTATTATCCACTGATGACTCCTACATGAATCAGTTCATCACACAATGAAGTAAAGGGAAGCTTGACAATCATATTTAAATGAATTATGACAGGTTGTGTGATTATTATTACTCACATTCTGTCTGCAAAAATATATATATATATATGATACTAAACTCATTTGGCTCTGCGATGAGGTGGCGACTTGTCCAGGGTGTATCCCGCCTTCCGCCCGATTGTAGCTGAGATAGGCTCCAGCGCCCCCATAGGGAATGAGCGGTAGAAAATGGATAGATGGATGGACTAAACTTTGGAGGTTTAGTAACTGGTTTACAATCTCATAATCGCGGTATGTTAATACCATCTTCTAATAAATCAAAAAACTTTAGGTTTTTACATCTTGTATTTTCAGGAGTCTAATAATAAATACAGTTTACGAGCTTAATTTGCGCTGTTACGGAGCTCTTAACCCAAAACAGCACAATTTTAACAGTAAGATGCCTTTTGTAATAAAAACCAACTTAGATAAGAAATATTAAATAAAAACAATCTAGGAATGTATTACCAACTACAATATTTTTATGAGCTAATGTAATAATACTGTAAAAAATTAAGTAGAGATTGGACTTCTACGGTGTATTCTTCCAGCTGCTTCTCCATCAACACACCATCAGCAGCTTTTCCATACTTTCATGGATAAATGTCTACTGTTTAGATATTATTTTAACATTCTTACATTAGCTACACACTGTTGTCATGTTTGTGATGATTTATCTCCATAATTCAGTGAATATCATCCACTTATTCTACTCAGCACTGTCCTTCACACTCACTTCCCTCCTTCCCATGGTTGGAAAACAAATTAAGTAATGTCTATATCTTGCTATAAGCTAATGCTAGCGAGTGAGACCAGATCGGATCTTTCGAAGTTCACTTTTTCAGGGCTGATATTTTTTACTCCCAACCATGCGGTGGGGATGTTGTGGATCTGTGGAGGGAATACTTCAAAAACCGTGGGATTGATGAGGTTTCACAATCCTAATGAGAGACAAGAAAACGAAAGTAAGTATGTTTGTTTTTGCATTCTAATTTGTAAAATGAGAATGGCAATGAATTTTTGTTTCATCTGACCACAGAACCTTTCTCCAGAAGGTCTTATCTTTGTCCATGTGATGTCAGATGAAACAAAAATAGAGCTGTTTGGCCACAATACCCAGCAATATGTTTGGAGGGGAAAAGGTGAGGCCTTTAATCCCAGGAACACCACGCCCACCGTCAAGCATGGTGGTGGTAGTATTATGCTCTGGGCCTATTTTGCTGCCAATGGAACTGGTGCTTTAAATGGGACAATGAAAAAGGAGGATTACCTCCAAACTCTTCAGGACAACCTAAAATCATCAGCCCGGAGGTTGGGTCTTGGGCGCAGTTGGGTGTTCCAACAGGACAATGACCCCAAACACATGTCAAAAGTGGTAAAGGAATGGCTAAATCAGGCTAGAATTAAGGTTTTAGAATGGCCTTCCCAAATTCCTGACTTAAACGTGTGGACAATGCTGAAGAAACAAGTCTATGTCAGAAAACCAACAAATTTAGCTGAACTGCACCAATTTTGTCAGGAGGAGTGATCAAAAATTCAACCAGAAGCTTGCCAGAAGCTTGTGGATGGCTACCAAAAGCACCTTATTGCAGTGAAACTTGCCAAGGGACATGTAACCAAATATTAACATTGCTGTATGTATACTTTTGACCCAGCAGATTTGCTCACATTTTCAGTAGACCCATAATAAATTCATAAAAGAACCAAACGTCATGAATGTTTTTTGTGACCAACAAGTATGTGCTCCAATCACTCTATCACAAAAAAATAAGAGTTGTAGAAATGATTGGAAACTCAAGACAGCCATGACATTATGTTCTTTACAAGTGTATGTAAACTTTTGATCGCGACTGTATAAACTTACAGTGTGTATATAAAACCTTGTTGGAGGTTATTATGAAAGTGCCTGTTACTACAGTACATACAGTATATACTTACAGTGTGTTTATAAAACCTTAATGGAGGTTATTATGAATGTGCCTGTTACTACAGTACATACTGTATATACTGACAGTGTGTATATAAAACATTGTTGGAGGTTATTTCATGGCGCACCTCGGGACACGTCCACGGCCGCTCTTCTCCTGCATGCGTCACTCCATTGGCAGCAGGCAGCTGCAAGCAATCAGCACTCAGCGCACCTGTGGTTGCAGACCTGCGTTCCGGGCCAGAACGTAACCATCCGTTCGTGTCCCGTAAGCCGACTAACCCTGCTTTATACGCACTATTTGCTCTCTGTGTTTTTCTTCCCCGTGTTATTGATTGTCTCGTGTCCTCCTTGTCGATCCTACTGTAGACCTCCGTTCCTGTGTTGACATGCTGTGTGTCTCATCATTCCTTGTTCCCCGTGCTTCCCGGACTGCCTCTTGGATCTCAATCCCCCGCTTGGACATGGACCTCCTACGACCCCGCTATAGCCCCCCGCCCCCGACTTCCTGCTCGCCTCACGGACATTCGAGCCTGCCTTTCCCCTCCGGGACTTCCGCTTCCAGTAACACACAACAGCTAATCTCCACACATAGTCTCACACACACACACGCACTTTTGGATTTTGTCACACTTCATTCTGTAGTTTATATTATTATTGTTTCATTATTATATATATATATATATATATATATATATATATATATATATATATATATATATATATATATATATATATAATAAATCATTGAGCTTAAATACGCCCTCTTGTGGTCTGTGCCGTCTACTCCCCCCGTAAAAATAACAGGTTGTCATGAATGTGCCTGTTACTACAGTACATATATACTTACTGTGTGTATATAAAAACCTTGTTGAAGGTTATTATGAATGTGCCTGTTACAACAGTACATATATACTTACAGTGTGTATGTAAAACCTTGATGGAGGTTTTTGGATGTTTTTTTTAGAGCGCTTTATAGGCGGAATACATGGAATCCCTATTACCTGCATTGTTAGCTGTAACTTGCTAGCGTTTCTTTATGATTTAGAGTACATCAAAAAGAGAAAGACAAATGTGTTTTTGTCTCAGATACTGTTAATCCGGATTGTGAAAATTAAAATTAAAACAAAGCGAGGAAACAATTTAACATACAAATTGTATGCTCTTCCACACTATTTTGTGCAAGTTTCAACATGGTCAGCAAAGGTTGATGACTTGTACCTAATTGCCACTTTATTCCCTGACATGTCGTGCTAATACCACATGACTCTACTGTAAATAGATGCTTTGTACTCAGTACAGTTAGTCCATGTTGGCTCTCTACACGTGTTTTGCGATGAGAGGCCTGCTTTCTCCCCGCACTGGTCTTGTACGCCGTGCAGAGACAGGCTGTAATCAAGGCCATGTAATTAAAGAGGCACTGCAGATTTGAGACTCGCCCCACTATGGACCGAAATACCGCCAAACTTGGACCCCGTCCGGAAAATGCAACGTCGTCAAATGTGAGTTGAAGCGTTTTTCATTGATTAGTTCGTTTAATGTGCACACTTTCTGCAAACGTTCTGTTTGAGGTTGTCCGTTAAAGTCTTTCCCACATTTTGTTTGCGAACTGAAAAAGTAGAGGGTAGGAACATGTGGAGAAGAAGGAGAGAAAGAGGGAGGGGAAGCTGAAGCACGGAGGGATGGACATCACTTTGCAAAAAATCCTTCAGTATAACAGGAATGCTGGGAAACTCTCCTCCTCTCTTCTATTCGTCCGTTTTGCCCTCTTTGTCCTCCACTCCCTGAGGTCCTGCTCGCCAATTAAACAAGAATAACTTGTGAGTACACACTTACTACTTTGACTCTTATTTAGCTTGTGTGCATTGTTTCCTATCATGTGACCTTACTTGAACTAATAATACCACTATTTTTACTATCAGGTAGTAGACATTTGCAGTATTGTCAAAAATGTCTTATGAATTAACTCATAAGTAATGTGTATGATACGCTGTACAATTACGATGAGTTTATGTAACTCATCGTATGCACAAGAGTATGTAGAGATGAGAGGGTTTTTTTTGTCTTTACTTATTTTTTTTCCATTTAACATTCACTTTAATTATTGTTTTTTTTTTAAAAAGATGCAATGTTAAATAACAAAATATTATATAATTTTGACAAACCACTGCAAATAAATAATAAATAAGTACATCAACAAATAAAGAAAGTAAAAAGCAAGTAAAAAATACACCTATTTCTATACAAGATATGATATGACAGGCTATAGTTGTAAAATTTGACGATATTTTGTCATCAAATTCCTATTTTGGAGCAACTTCTAAAGAAGGGGTGTCCAAACTTTTTCAACCGAAGGCCGCATATGGAAAAATAAAAATAAATCGCTTTGTTACCTTTTGTACACTAAAGATGATAAAGCCAATTCAATGTACATCAGAATATGCTAAGCTCGTTAAAAAAACAAAAACTTTATATTTTGTGTTATAAGAGAAAAAGCAAATAGTTGTCAGTGTTATGTCTAAAACACCTCATTCATAAGGAAGTCATTAAATATTCAGAACACGTCGAGGGCCAATAAAAAAAACTAGCTGAAATCTAGCTAAATAACCCCTGGATCGCATTTTCGGACTACTTAAAGTATGTAAGTCTATTTGTATAGAATGTAAAAAAAAATGGATTCACATGGGACAGTGGTGTCAAACTGGTTTTCATTGAAGGCCACATCGCAGTTTTGTCTGCCCTCAGAGGGCCGCTTGTAAATACATGATTTTTTTTTTAAAGTAAGGATTCGGCTCATTATATTGCATTATTGCCAAAGCATTTGCTTTTTTTTACGTTCGCTTAAAAAACACAAAATACATTTTAGTGTAAAAAAAAATTGCTCAGTTGCCAGAAGTTGCAGTGGTTTGGAAATGGAATGGAAAAACAGTACCACTGTTGTTTTTACAGTAAAATCCAGAGTTGTTGATTTTGTAGTGTATTACTGTAAACACAAACAGTACCAAAGTTGTTTTTTTTAGTAAAAAAAAACAAAACTGGAATTTGACCGTAAAGTCGATTGTCATTTTTACAATGCACAATTGCTTTGAAATCATAAGTCATGCTGATATTCAAGTATTTATATTTAACAAATATATATATGATAACATTTTGTTTCATTATTAGATATTGAATTGTAAAAGATATGTATATAAAGATAAGCATGCAGTTCATGTATCTTTTGAATATCAAAATGAAAAGAACAAATACATTTAGTAAGAAAATATTTATTAAAGCATATGATTACCATTTCGCAGGCCATATAAAATGATGTGGCGGGCCAGGTCTGGCTCCCGGGCCTTGAGTTCGACACCTGTGACATAGGAATTGCGATTCTTAATTATCTTATCCTAAATCGATTAATTACTATTAAAAAATATATATTTTATAAGAATACATAAAAAAACAACATTTTTTAGGCCTTCTCCAGTCTTACTTGCTGCGAGTACATGACATATGTCAGCAACCAAAAGGAGGCGCTGTAACCTGTTTTGAAAATGTTTAATTGTGAAGTGAAGTGAATTATATTTATATAGCGCTTTTTCTCTAGTGACTCAAAGCGCTTTAAATAGTGAAACCCAATATCTAAGTTACATTTAAACCAGTGTGGGTGGCACTGGGAGCAGGTGGGTAAAGTGTCTTGCCCAAGGACACAACGGCAGTGACTAGGATGGCGGAAGCGGGGATCGAACCTGCAACCCTCAAGTTGCTGACACGGCCACTCTACCAACCGAGCTACAAATTGTAATTATTACACCAAATAATAGAATCGGTTCAAATCGTGATGAATCGATTGTAAATGGAATTGTCACCCCAAGAATGGGAATTGAATCCAGTTGTCCACAGAACATGCTGTAATATCTAATACAGAGGTTCTCAAACTTTATTCACCAAGTAGCACCTCAGAACACACTTGTCTCTCCGAGTACCACCATTAGGACCAACGTTAAAATACAGTAGCGTAGTGGGCCTAAGTCAGGGGTGTCAAACTCATTTTAGATCAGGGCATACTTGCCAACCTTGAGACCTCCAAATTCGGGAGATTTGGGGTGGGTGGGTTAAGGGGTTAAGGGGGAGGAGTATATTTATAGCTAGAATTCACTTAAATTCAAGTATTTCTTATATATATATATATATATATATATATATATATATATGTATATATATAGATAAGTAAAATAAATACTTGACTTTCAGTGAATTTTAGCTATATATAAATATGTATTTTATTATATATATATATATATATATATATATATATATATATATATATATATATATATATATATATATATATATGTATATATATATATATATATATATATACATATAAATAAAATAAATACTTGAATTTCAGTGTTCATTTATTTACACATATACACACACATAACACTCCTCTCTACTTATTGTTGTATTTGAAAGTGCAATGCTTTGCAGCCAGTAGCACAGCCTTTGAAGGAGCATAGGTATGGGCAGTGTAATATTCTGGGTTGGAGTCAATAACCAGGCGAGGTGACGAAGTTACGTCTCTTTACTTCATACTTCAGAACCGACTCCCACACTTGCCGTCAGGGTGTGCAATACAACGTAAACCGTTACTTTTTGGTTGGCCAACGGTTTACGTTGTATTGCGCACCCCGACGGCAAGTGTGGGAGTCGGTTCTGAAGTATGAAGTGAAGAGCGGACGTGACGACAGGCTGTCCTCACTCAGGTCCGCACGGACCTGGAGGGGGCGTGCCTTAAGTCCGGCTGAAAATCGGGAGAAATTCGGGAGAATGGTTGTCCCGGGAGATTTTCGGGAGAGGCACTGAAATTCGGGAGTCTCCCGGAAAATTCGGGAGGGTTGGCAAGTATGGATCGGGGGCCACATGGAGAAAAATCTACTCCCAAGTGTGCCGGACTGGTAAAATCACGGTACGATAACTTGAAAATAAAGACAACTTTAGATTGTCTTCTTTGTTTAAAAATAGAACAAGCACATTCTGAAATTGTACAAATCATAATGTTGTTTTTTTTTTTTTACACGTACGTGTTGCAGTTGATAGTATTCTATCTTTATTTGTCGTTATTTATATTTTATGAATAAATTATGTGACAATGTTCATCAGTCAACTCATTGGTGTTCATTTTCAATCCATCAAGATAAAAAAAATAATACCAAAATCAAATTACAGGATGGTATTTCAGTCAATCAATCAATCAATGAATGTTTATTTATATAGCCCTAAATCACAAGTGTCTCAAAGGGCTGCACACGCCACAACGACATCCTCGGTACAGAGCCCACACAAGGGCAAGGAAAAACTCACCCCAGTGGGACGTCGATGTGAATGACAATGAGAAACCTTGGAGAGGACCGCATATGTGGGTAACTTCCCCCCCCCTCTAGGGGAGACCGAATGCAATGGATGTCGAGTGGGTCTGACATTTACGTAGTTTGTTCATTTTCCTCGACTGGTGCACTAACATCATGTGGTTTATTTTATTTTTGTACATATGTAGCATCATCTACAAAGATACAAAGAATTGCTATTGCGACATCCAGTGGACACATTTAGAACAACAGTTTCTTTCATTCAAAAATGTTGGCTCATTTTTATACTTAGCAAACTCATCCCGCAGGCCGGATAAAACCTGTTCGCGGGTCTGATCCGGCCCGCAGGCCTTACGTTTGACACCCCTGGTCTAGACTACCTACGAGGGAGAAAGTTATGCACATGGTTCACTTTTATATTCCATTGCCCATACGTGTGGTGCATTCAAGGATCCTCAATTAAAGTTAGAAACTTTGATATATGATTATTTACATTTATAGTTCGGCCACTTTATATTAAACTTGTAGGTACTTTTTTTGTAAAAAAATAAAAAACAAACCAAATATATAAAATATCACTATTGCGACATCTAGTGGACACATTTAGAACAGCAGTTTCTTTCATTCAAAAATGTTGGCTCATTTTTATACTTAGCAAACTTATCCCGCGGGCCTGGATAAAACCTGTTCGCGGGCCTGATCCGGCCCGCAGGCCTTACGTTTGACACCCTTGGCCTAAGTAATCATTAAAAACAAGGCAGAGGTTTTATTTAACAGCTATATTTAATATTGTTGGCCACTGTAACATTATGCACACTTTGAACAGTAACACTGTGTTTGAATATTTGGATAATAGGGATCTAGTGTGTATAGTATGACCCATTAAATAACTGAATGGTCCTTTGATTTGGCCCAATTATATCTAAAGATACTGTTTATTAATCGCACGACTCTAGTCGCTGTATGTCTTTGACTGCACAATGTAGTGAATGTAATGACGTGTGTGATTATAGGGGAGTGACCACACATGTACACTGCACTGTGTCAATAAAACTTTTATTTTAGCCTTTTTAAGTTCATTTTCTCCTGTACTTTAAAATGAAGTTTGAAAAAGATAGTTTATTTAGTTAATATTACTTTTTTTTTTTAGAAAAAAAAGTCAACATATTTGTGTGTGTGCAGCAGCCCACAGCAGCTGGTGGCCGTGGTGTAAATATAGAGTCCACAGCCACTGGTGTCCCACGCCTCTGCGCACAAGCTGGACTTCCTGCTGGCTTTGGTGTGGCTGGAAGGGTGGCTTCTCCCTGCTCTCCAAATTATAAGGCCTGCAGCACTGTCTCCACCCCAAATAAGTAATGGCTGTGCTGCCTTGCTAAAATAGATCTGCTGTTGCAAGACGGGAGATGGAAGGGGGGGGGAGGAAAAAAAAAACCTGAATCAAGGTGCAAACTTGTAGTTAAGTTTTTTTTTAGGTTGAGGACCCACCAAGACGTCACTAAAAATGTTTGGAGCTGATTTGAAATATGATATTATGTCCGTGAAGGTTCATTCCTGGCCCTGGAAGACAAGCCCAAGGACACGCTGGCAGAAGTGTTGTTCTGTTACAATGTCAACATTTCACTCTTCCAGGCTGTTATGTCCTTCTGGGACAAGGCTTTGCATTCCTCTCACTATCTTTTGGTACACAATTGTTCTTTCTGGGATCGCTTTATTTCTACGACAGCATTATTTTAACATGTAAGGTGCCTTTTATAAGGAAAAACTAACTTTTAGGTAAGAAATACTGTACGGAAGCAAAACAATAAAACATACTACTAACAACTACAGGTGTTTTATGGAGTAACGTAATTAATAATGTACTATGTACTTCCAGTACATAGTACATAGACTTCCAGTATGTTTATTTTCTGCTGGATCTACGTTGCTGCAGCTGTTACATATACTGTAATAATGTACATGGTAATTGGGATTTGTTATATATTGTATATATTATATGAAAATATAATATTATATAATGATATAATATCAGTATATATTATATACTGTATATATAATAAGTAAATATTACATATATGTTATATTTTATATTGCTACTATGGTACATGTTTAGTCTACTTTATACCTGCATTATCCTTTCCATCCTTACACTTTCCATCCTTTGTAACTGAGCTACTGTGTGGAACAATTTCCCTTGTGGCTCAATATAGTTTGTCTAAGTCTAAGTCTAAGTCTATATGGAGCGTGGACTCCTTGAATTGCTTCTCAGTCAAACACACCATCAGCACCTTTTCCATATTTTCATGGATAAATGTCGTCCGATTGGATATTATTTTACTATTCTCGATTGGCGTTGGACTCATTCTGCTTCGGTATGGTGAAGACTAGCCGTGATACGCTCAAATTGCTACGCTCAAAAGTCATGTTTTTGATGATTTTGTTCTTTAATTCAATGAATATCATCCACTTCTTCTTCTCAGGACTGTTTTTCACACTCACTTTCTTCCTTCCCATGGTTGGAAAACTATCTCTAGCTATACACTAATGCGAGCATAGATGTTGTGGTCGATCTTACAGGGTTCACTGTAACATTTGCTAGGTCAGAGGTGTCAAAGTTGTTTTCACTGAGGGCCACATCGCAGTTATATTTGGCCCCAGCGGGCCGCTTCTAACAGTGATTACTATTATCACACAATTTTTTAAATGCATTTAATTAGTAGATTTTTTTTAAACTAAAATGTAAAAAAAATATGGTAAGTTGCAATAATTTCACCTCAAAATGTAGTGTACGTACATTACTGTAAATGGAAAAACAATACTGCTGTTTTTATGGTTAAAAAAGGCAGCTTAGTTGCCAGAATTTTACTGTAAAATGTACATTAGTTTTTTTTAACTGTAAATTAAAAAAAACTGCAATTTTACAGTAACATTTTGGCACCTGAGCTGCCAGTTTTTTTGTGTGTTTTTTTTTAACGCAAATCAACCACTGTAGATTTTTCAATGTATTCCTAATTTCAATTATATTTCCATATAAATGTCAAAACGGCACCACAGTTTATTACAGTAAAATAAGTACTGTTTTTTCATTTAGAGAAAAATGCTGTCAATTTTACCATGAAATCTATTGCTATTTTTGAAATCATTATTATTAGTATTTATTTCTATTTAAAAAATGGTTTGAATGTTTGATAATATATTTTTGCATAATTAGACAATATTTAAGTTAACATAATTTGCGATTACATGGAGTACATATATTTTTTTTCTCCCAAAATAGAAAGGAAGAATACATTTAGTAAGAAAAATTACAGTACTTCATTGATACATATTATTTCCAGGCTTTCGAGGGCCAAATAAAATTAAGTGGTGGGCCACATCTGGCCCCCGGGCCTTGAGTTTGACACCTATGTGCTAGGCCAACTAATGGCGGGGATACTTGTAATTCAAATTCTTGCAACTCAAAGCACAACATTTAGCCTCTAAACACTCTCAAGTTAAGGCACTCTTAAGTTGAGTTACCATTGCTAAATAAGCAATGGAAATCTTAAATAGGTGTGATGACTTGCAACCAGGCCGACAGGGTGGGTAAATTCCCAGGGGTGTCCAAAGTGTGGCCCGGGAGCCATTTGGGGCCTTCAGTTAGTTTGGAAATAAAACAAAACAAAGAAAAAATAGAGCAAAAAGGCACAATGTAAAAAGAAAAAACTGAAGTGTCGACAATAATAAATAATAACCCAAAGTTTTGTCTTTAATTGTTTGGATAATAGTTTATTTTAGCCTTTTTACAAATCAAAAACGATATATACAATTATCAAAGTGATCCCTATTGATTATTTTTTTACCCTTGCTTTAGCCACTAGCCAAGTGGGGGGGCCCCGTTTTGCGTGAATAAACGCATATAAAATGTCAATGAATGAATGAGAGGGCGCTTCATATGAAATTTAACCATAAACATATACCTAGCCCCGTCCTGCTCTGTCACTGATAAGAAACATAATGGCAAATTTCCCCAGATTTTAAAATTTTTCCAGTGGCAAGCAGCTTTAGTATTGGATTAATAAATAGTTGTACTGTGGTTGAATCCCCCTGATTAAAGTATCTGGTAAAATGCAAACGTATGTTTTATTTATGTTAAAATAGTTATTTTACACACCAAAAATATTCATTGAACATTTTGTTACCCTTGAATTTGTGTTAGTACAAAACTATACAATGAAAACTTTAACCTTACCCCTAACCTCAGTAATAGATCGAAATCATTTGAGGTGCTTACTATGAGGTCTGTCGCACCGCTGCATCTTTACCTGGCTGTTATCTACCGCTCCCCTGGGCCCTATTCGGACTTTATCAGTGAATTTTCAGAGTTTGTTGCTGATCTAGTGATGCACGCAAATAATATAATTATTATGGGGGATTTTAATATCCATATGAATACCCCATCACACCCGTAGTGCGTGGCGCTCCAGACTATAATTGAAAAAAGTGTGAACAAATTTTGTGTGTGTGTGTGTGGGGGGGGGGGGGTCAAAATGTTATTTTGCTTTGAGCAACAATGATCAAAGGCTGTGTATCATATATAGTGTTGCTTATATGGGGAAAGTAAAAAATAAAAATAAAAATAAATAAAAAAAGTTTATTTTTCTAAAATATTTCTTATCTTCGGTCTAAGACAGGGGTCCCCAAACTACAAAGGACGTCCCAAGTTTAAGTAATTGTTGATGTAGTTGCCCATATACGCTGGACGGATTTACATTACAAAACAAAAGTGTGGTATACTTCTCTTGTTGCCTTATTTGTATTTGACTTTATTAAATGTTTGGAAAAAATAAGACAGAGGGAACATTGTGGGGACAAGACAAAAAAAGAAGAAAAAAAATATATATATACTGTACGTATATACGTTAGGTCAGGAAAAAATACAGGCTATTTCATCCCTACAAGCGTGTTTCGCAGGTTTCCCTGTTCTACGTATATATGTATGTATACATACAGTATACTGTATATACATAATGTGTGTGTGTGTATATATATATATATATATATATATATATATATACACACACACATATATATATATATATATATATATATATATATATATATATATATATATATATATATATATATATATATATATATATATATATATATATATATATATATATATATATATATATATATATCTCTCTATACATACATATGAATGTATATGTGTATGTATATATGTCTGCAATGAGGTGGCAGTTTGTCCAGGGTGTACCCCGTCTTCCGCCCTATTGTAGCTGAGATAGGCTCCAGCGAGCCCCCGCGACCCCAAAAGGGACAAGCGGTAGAAAATGGATGGATGGATGTATATATGTATATGTATATATATACATATATATATATATATATATATATATATATATATATATATATATATATATATATATATATATATATATATATACATATATATATATATATATATATATATATATATATATATATATATATATATATATATATATATATATATATATAGGCTTCACGGTGGCAGAGGGGTTAGTGCATCTGCCTCACAATACGAAGGTCCTGAGTAGTCTTGGGTTCAATCCAGGGCTCGGGATCTTTCTGTGTGGAGTTTGCATGTCCTCCCCGTGACTGCGTGGGTTCCCTCCGGGTACTCCGGCTTCCTCCCACTTCCAAAGACATGCACCTGGGGATAGGTTGATTGGCAACACTAAATTGGCCCTAGTGTGTGGATGTGAGTGTGAATGTTGTCTGTCTATCTGTGTTGGCCCTGCGATGAGGTGGCGACTTGTCCAGGGTGTACCCCGCCTTCCGCCCGATTGTAGCTGAGATAGGCTCCAGCGCCCCCCGCGACCCCAAAGGGAATAAGCGGTAGAAAATGGATGGATGGATGGATATATATATATATATATATATATATATATATATATATATATACACATACATACAGTACAGGCCAAAAGTTTGGACACACCTTCTCATTCAATACGTTTTCTTTATTTTCATGACTATTTACATTGTAGATTGTCACTGAAGGCATCAAAACTATGAATGAACACATGTGGAGTTATGTACTTAACAAAAAAAGGTGAAATAACTGAAAACATGTTTTATATTCTAGTTTCTTCAAAATAGCCACCCTTTGCTCTGATTACTGCTTTGCACACTCTTGACATTCTCTCGATGAGCTTTAAGAGGTAGTCCCCTGAAATGGTTTTCATTTCACAGGTGTGCCTTATCAGGGTTGATTAGTGGAATTTCTTGCTATATCAAAGGGGTTGGGACCATCAGTTGTGTTGTGTGTCCAAACTTTTGGCCTGTACTAATTTTATATATATATATATATATATATATATATATATATATATATATATATATATATATATATATATATATATATATATATATATATATATATATTTAAAGGAACTAATACAGCTGGACTATTGTGAGAAAATTCAAATGAGTGAGAGTTGCTGAATAGACTGAGCACATCCATTTGTGTAACCTCTTCTAGACTAAACAAAAAGGATCCCAGTCTTGAACATTTGAAAACTTTCAAGTTAATCAGACTTGTGAGGTGACAGGTGTGGCTTGTTAAATGTTCTTCTTTCTTGATCAGTGAGGCTCAAGAACAAGAACTAAAAACTCCAAAGTGAGCATAGGGACAAACATTTTTGAGTGAGTTTTGGGCTGAGGCGCTTGGCATAAAGGTTTCTATAACTGCAGGGTAATAAATAACAGAGCCCACGTCTGCGGAAATTCTATGGTCCACATGATATTTTTGTAGGGCGTTTAGAGCTGGGCTGGTAGGAGGATTTTCAAGTAAATATAATTTTGTGACTGGTATGACTTTCTTAATACCAGTAACTTTTTGTAACTTAGTGATAGCCAGAGATCTTTAGGGACTTTGAGACTGTGCACTAAAAGGTAGGTTAATTGCGCTAAATAGCACAGTACATCAGTACATCAAAGTAGAATAAGCAAACACCTGCAGAGCATGACGACCATGTAACACATATAGCCTATACACCCACACACACAGATATACATACAGGCCAAAAGTTTGGACACACCTTCTCATTCAATGCGTTTTCTTTACTTTCATGACTATTTACATTGTAGATTGTCACTGAAGGCATCAAAACTATGACACCTGTGAAGTGAAAACCATTTCAGGTGACTACCTCTTGAAGCTCATCGAGAGAATGCCAAGAGTGTGCAAAGCAGTAATCAGAGCAAAGGGTGGCTATTTTGAAGAAACTAGAATATAAAACATGTTTTTTCAGTTTTTTCACCTTTTTTTGTTAAGTACATAACTCCACATGTGTTCATTCATAGTTGTGATGCCTTCAATGACAATCTACAATGTAAATAGTCATGAAAATAAAGAAAACCCTTTGAATGAGAAGGTGTGTCCAAACTTTTGGCCTGTACTGTAAGTGTGTTTATATATATTTATTAGTAATTCATATAGTTGGATATTAAGATATGTGAAAGTTCCTTGTTTAATTCTCCTCCTTAAAGTTTTGTAATCAATCACAAATATCAAGGAGCTTTAATGCGCCAAACATGAATACGTGTGGAGAGAGTGTTTTGCATTTTCCCATCATGCAAAAATGCAGGGGGATTTAAATGGCTGTAATTTTGAATTGAATTACGTTTTTAATAATATCCACAAAGTTGTGTGAACAGGTTGTGTTATGTGTGAGCATGTGTGTTGACTTGTTGTTTATTAGCACCATAAGTGGGAAAGGTTGTTTGGATTGGGTCATATATAAAAATGCTTTGCTGTGCCCTTTTAAGTGAAATGTATGGTCATTAAACTGAAGTACTCATGATGTCCACATGATGGCGGCCAGTGTTGGGTTAGTTACTGAAAACCAGTAACTAGTTACAGTTACTAGTTACTTTTTTCAAAAGTAACTCAGTTACTAACTCAGTTACTTACACCAAAAAGAAATGTGTAACTATTTAGTTACTTTTTTTTTTTTCTTTCTTTTTTTTTTTTAAAGCTCCCATTAATGCCCTTTTAGCCTTCATGTCAGTACTGTCATTGCACTGGAGAATAATACAATGTGTTGATCAACTTGACATGCATTTGCATCACTGAACTCTGCTAAGCAATGTGGTCTACATACAACACACAAAGACAAAGATATGTTTCAAAGGGCCAATTTATTTCAGGCCAGAACAAATTGACAAAACTATTTTAAATAGCTGCAACATAACATACATAAGTAACAAACAGCATAATAACAACATAGCTGTAAACCTGGCTTCACCTAAGGAAGGCACACGTGACAAATTTACTCAAAAGCTGACAGTGCGGCTTATAACCCGGTGCGCTTTATATATGGATAAATATTAAGATTAATTTTCATAAAGTTTCGGTCTCGTAACTACGGTAAACAGCCGCCATCTTTTTTCCCGGTAGAACAGGAAGCGCTTCTTCTTCTACGCAAGCAACCGCCAAGGTAAGCACCCGCCCCCATAGAACAGGAAGCGCTTCTTCTTCTACTGTAAGCAACCACCCGCCCGCGTAGAAGAAGAAAAAGCGCGCGGATATCACCGTACGTTTCATTTCCTTTGTGTGTTTACATCTGTAAAGACCACAAAATGGCTCCTACTAAGCGACCGGGATCCGGTTCATGAAAAGACGCAATCTCTCCATCCGCACACGGATTACTATTTCACAGCAACTGATATTCCCGTGAACCGCACTGTGGATACAACGGGAGCACGTACGGTGAATATTCGCACCACAGGGAATGAGAAGTCATCCTTCACTGTGGTTCTAGCTTGCCATGCTAATGGCCAGAAACTTCCACCCATGGTGATATTCAAAAGGAAGACCTTGCCAAAAGAGACCTTTCCAGCCGGCGTCATCATAAAAGCTAACTCGAAGGGATGGATGAAGAAAAGATGAGCGAGTGGTTAAGGTAAGTTTAAGTTTACGCGAAGAGGCCGGGTGGCTTTTTTCACGCAGCTTCGTCCATGTTGATATACGATTCCATGCGCGCCCACATCACGCTGGTTTTAATATATTATTAAAGTTTGACTGACCTATTTGACTGTTTTTTTGACATTCCTTTAGCGCAGTTAGATGCGGCTTACAACACGGGGCGGCTTATAGGTGGACAAAGTTTTGAAATATGCCGTTCATTGAAGGCGCGGCTTATAACCCAGGGCGCCTTATGGTGCGGAAAATACGGTACGTATATATATATATATATATATATATACATATATATATATATATATATATATATATATATATATATATATATATATATATATATATATATATATATATATATATATATGTATGTATATATATAGCTAGAATTCACTGAACGTCAAGTGCTTATACAACACAATTGTGTTGTGTGTGTGTATGTATATATATATATATATATATATATATATATATATATATATATATATATATATATATATATATATATATATATATATATATATGAAATACTTGACTTGGTGAATTCTAGCTGTAAATATACTCCTCCCCTTTTAGCCATGCCCCCTCCCACCCCGACCACGCCCACCCCTCCCCCCACCTCCCGAAATCGGAGGTCTCAAGGTTGGCAAGTATGCACTAATTGTAAGTGTATCTTGTGTTTTTTATGTTGATTTAATAAAAAAAAAAAACAAACAAAAAAAAAAAACCATACCGATAATAAAAAAAACATACATCCATTTTCTACCGCTTATTCCCTTCGGGGTCACGGGGGGCGCTGGAGCCTATCTCAGCTACAATTGGGCGGAAGGCAGAGTACACCCTGGACAAGTCGCCACCTCATCGCAGGGCCAACACAGATAGACAGACAACACCGATACCGATAATTTCCGATATTACATTTTTAAGCATTTATCGGCCATCTCTAATATATATATATATATATATATATATATATATATATATATATATATAGTCAAAGTTTCTGTGGTTTATCCGTTATACAGTGCTCAATACTGGGGTAGAGCGGAATATACGTTAGTTCAGGAAAAAACACAAGAGGCTATATCATCCCTACAAGACTGTAGATTTTAAAATCTGCGAAACAGGCTTGTAAGGAAGATATAGCCTCTTGTGTTTTTTCCTGAACTAACGTATATATATATATATATATATATATATATATATATATATATATATATATATATATATATATATATATATATATATATGTATATATATATATATATATATATATATATATATATATATATATATATATATATATATATATAGTCAAAGTTTCTGTGGTTTATCCGTTATACAGTGCTCAATACTGGGGTAGAGCGGAATATACGTTAGTTCAGGAAAAAACACAAGAGGCTATATCATCCCTACAAGACTGTAGATTTTAAAATCTGCGAAACAGGCTTGTAAGGAAGATATAGCCTCTTGTGTTTTTTCCTGAACTAACGTATATATATATATATATATATATATATATATATATATATATATATATATATATATATATATATATATATATATATATATATATGTATATATATATATATATATATATATATATATATATATATATATATATATATATATATATATATATATATATATATATATATATATATATTCCTCGCAAAAACACACTTTGCCGATGATGTCACGTTATCGATGGTAAAATGCATTTTTAGACAATATGATTTGCCTGAGCGGCTAGGAGACACCGAGAGTAATAAGAGCAGAAAATGGATTAGAAAGGACAGATTTTTAAAAATAATTTCCAAAAAATTATAATAATAATAATAGTTTTACTTTATTTTTTTTAAACTTGGGACTTCCCGCGGGCTGGATTTTGTGATGCTGGCGGGCCGTATCCGGCCCACGGCCCGTTGTTTGGGGACCCCTGGCTTAGAGGGTGTTCGACAAAGCATGGCGTCTTCTTGTTCGAAATGGCGTCGTTTCTAATCCTTCTACATTTTGATGACGTTGCAGGTTTCGCCGTGAAGATGACATCCCGCTTGGTTCTGCACGTGACCCTGCTGTCGCTGTGGTGCACCGTGGCCCAGTGTGCTCCCATGTTCTACAACATGTCCATGGACGGGAGCGGCGACGACGGGCTGGAGTTCCTCTTCCCCAAGTCCTTCTCCACCCGCGCTCCGGTGGAGGTCAGCGCCGCCCCCACCGAGGCGCCCTCCCTCACCAACACCATCACCACCACCATGATCCGCCTGAAGGACTTCGTCCTGAGCCGAGTGGTGGACTTCCTGCAGCAGAATCTCCTCATCATCGTCGTGGTCACCTCCCTCCTCATCGTCTTGGTCTTCATCATCTGCTGCGCCTCCGCCATGAGTCAGAAGCGCAAGCTGGAGGCCTACAAGCCCGCCTCTCCTCCTCCTCGGAAGAACGCGGCGGATAAAAGCGCCGGACGTAAGGGTTCCAACGAGTCCCAGGAGAGGCCGTACGCCGTGGACCACGTCAAACGGGTCCAGATACAAAGCAGGGCGTCGCCGAAGAACGAGCGCACGCCCTCCAAGGCTCTGGTGGGAGAGAAGGGAAGAGAGGGGAAGTCATCGCCCCGCCAGGAGGTGAGGAAGGTCAGGGAGGTGGAGGAGGTGGAGAAGCGGCGGGAGGAGCCCAAGCACAAAGAGCAGACGAGGTACAGGGAGGAGGTGCAGCACACCTCCAGTCAGCCTGCGTGCACCTGCCACCTGAAGAAAGCCCACCACTAGACCACCTTTCAAACACACCTCCAAGCCACAACATTAGGTACACTGAACTCCCTTTTCGTGCTTCCTGGTGACTCTGACCTTTTCTCAAAGTGGATTTATCCAACACGTTCAATATAAAGTGGCCAGAATATGAATTTAAATACGTTTTTCTAACTTTAATCAAGGGTCCTTGAATGCACCACAGTTATGGTCAATGAGATACAAAAATGAAACATAACTTTCCAGGTAGATTTATCGTATTTTTACATTTCTTCTATCGCCTCATCCTTGCTCCAAAATGTTGCTGCTGTGTGTGAACGCTCAAAGTTGATCTTTGGTGACGTCATGTCGTGTTTCTTCAAAGCTCGACACCTGAAGGGCCCGCCCATCCACCTCCACAGTAATCCCAACGTCGCTGCCCCATACACACACACTTGCTGTGTTTTCATCCACTAAAAACAATCTATTGCATGATTTCAGTGGATTTCATTTTTTTAAAACACATGTAAAAAAAACGCCTCCCTGGTGAGGTGTTTAGGGCATGTCCAGCTGGGAGTAGGCCTCAGGGCAGACCTGGGACTCGCTGGAGGGACTATGTCTCACAGCTGGCCCGGGAACGCCTCGGTGTCCCCCCTGTGGACCTGGAGGAGGTGGCCAGAGACAGGGAAGTCTGAGCATCTCTGCTTAGACTGCTGCACCCGCGACACGGACACGGTCAGGCGGCGGAAATGGATTAATGGATGGATGGATGGATGTAAAAACCTCACTTAGGTATTTTACTTTAACACATGGGATTAACATATCTAGAAAATCGCCCCCAAGAAAAAAATTGAATAAATAAATAAATAAATAAATAAATATATATATATATATATATATATATATATATATATATATATATATATATATATATATATATGTAAAATATTTATGTAAAAATCCAATAAACGAATGAATATATATATATATATATATATATATATATATATATATATATATATATATATATATATATATATGTATATATATATATATATATATATATATATATATATATATATATATATATATATATATATATATATATATATATATATATATATATATATATTCGTTTATTGGATTTTTACAAACAAACAATTGACAAAATTAAACACAAATTAATCAAATGCTGTTTTTCCCCCACAAGTAAAATAAAATTAAAAAAACTCCATATGTATATGTATATATATATATACATATCAAGATATATATACATACATATATTTATATATGTATATAAGTGTGTATATATATATATATATATATATATATATATATATATATATATATATATATATATATATATATATATATATATATATATATACACAGTATATACATACATATATAAATACATATATATTTATGAATAATAATCATACTAAAAAGAGCAAATAATAGTAATAACAATAATAATAAATAAATCAATAAATAAAATAAATTAATATAAATACAATTTTTTACAATGGAACCACCAACAAACCACGGACAGCTGCACTCCCGAATGGCCCCAGAGAGACACAACAACCAACAAGCACCCAAATAGCTCACCAACCACCCACACCCCAGCCGTGTCCCAGTCAGAGCCAACCTGGAGATCAGCTTCCACCACACATCTCCGAAAGGCACCCCACAACTCCGGAAACCCTGCAGGAGCATCTCTCCAAACATGGTGTGCAATATCGTGTAGGTTTTAATTTTTACAAGCAAGTGCCAATACATATATTATAAAGTGGCAAGTTAAGGAATTGAAGTAATCATATTTCAAAGTGTCTAACTTTAATTGAGTCTCCTTGAATGCGCTACAGTTATAGGCAAAGAGACGTTAAAGTGAAACTTGAACATAACTTTCTCCTATGCTGCCACAAATAGATTAATTACATTTTTGCCTTTCTTCTATCACTTCATTCTTGCTCCAAAATGTTTTGCTCCAAGATGCTGTGTGTGAACGCTTAAATGTGAGCTTTGATGACGTTATGACGTCTGTGTTGAGTGAAGTGTTCAAAGCTAGACTCCAGAAGGGCCCCCTATCCACTCCTAAACCCAACATCGTTGCCCCATTCTCACACATTTGATATGTTTACATGCACTAAAACTGCATGAATTTGGTTGAAAAAAGCTTTTTGAATAGGTTTTTGACTTTAAAAATGTATTAACATATTTAGATCATATCTACATAACCCCCCCAAAAAATATATATATATATATATATATTTTTTTTTTTTTTTTTTTTTTTACAAAAAAGTACTCACAAGTTTAATATAAAGTGGCCAAACTATAAATGTAAATAATCATATATCAAAGTTTCTAACTTTAATTGAGGGTCCTTGAACGCACCACACTTATGGGCAATGGAATATAAAAGTGAACCTTGTGCAGGGGCGCCGAAAAGGGGGGGTAAAGGAGACGGATTCTAGGGGCCCATGATGGAGGGGGGCCCAGAGAGGCCCCTAATGATGGTGAAATTATAATACAGAAAAAATAATGACACTGTGTTGGGGGCCCTGTAAAGATTATTTTCATGGGGCCCAAAATCCCTAGCGGCGCCCCTGACCTTGTGCATAACTTTCTCCCACGTTGGTAGTCTAGACCAGGGGTCAGACCCGCGAACGGGTTTTATCCGGCCTGCGGGATGAGTTTGCTAAGTATAAAAATGAGCCAAAATTTTTGAATGAAAGAAACTGTTGTTCTAAATGTGTCCACTGGATGTCGCAATAGTAATTCTTTGTATCTTTGTAGATGATGCTACATATGTACAAAATAAACCACATGATGTTAGTGCACCAGTCGAGGAAAATGAGCAAACTACATAAATAACATCCTATAATTTGATTTTGGTATAATTTTTTCATCTTGATAGATTGAAAATTAACACCAATGGTTTGACTGATGTACATCCATCCATCCATTTTCTACCGCTTGTCCCTTCACATAATTGATTCAGAAATTATAAATAACGACAAATAAAGGTAGAGAACTATTAACCGCAACATGTAAGTGTAAAAAAAAAAAACATTTTGATTTATACATTTTCAGAAAGTGCTTGTTCTATTTTTAAAAAAAGAAAACAATCTGAAGTTGTCTTTATTTGTAAGTTATCATGCCGTGATTTTACCAGTCTGGCCCACTTGGGAGTAGATTTTTCTTCATGTGGGCCCCGATCTAAAATGTGTTTGACACCCCTGGTATAGACTTTAGACAAAAGCAAACTTGTTATTGCTCAAAATGAAGGTTATATTTATTTAATTTGAACATTTATGATAACATATGTGACATATTTAAAAATTCAAACTTTACAAAAGCAAATGGGCCTGCCTGTTCTTTGGGCTTCCTGTACAACATCCCCACTTTCCGCCCCACTTGAAGCCCCTGGGTGTACCTAATGCTGTGGCTGCTGCGAGGGTGTAGTAAATAATATATATTTAATATTTTAGAAAAAGCTTTCCAAATATAAACAATGTTTTAACATTGTCCAATGGCATCCTGGAGTAAAGTGGTGCGAAAATAATTAATATATACACGATACATTTTATACATACACTTCTGGTGGTAGTTAAATTGTATATTTATTTATATATTGTATTTATTTCATATAAATACCATATTACTATTAATATGAATCATTTAAATGTAAAGACATGCCTGCCAAGACAGAGGAAACTCCTTATAATGTCCTGCTGTATGACATCCAATCTGAAGACACTTTTGCTTTATGTACAGCGTGAATCATTCGGTGCAACAAGTAACAACCAAACTTGACATTTTTACTTGGTTACATTTAACAACCTTTCTTTATCCACACTTTCAGTATGTGTTTATTATGTATTTATGGTCTCTCTCTTTTTTTATATATTTTTTTATGTATTTTGCATGTTTCTTCCTTTGCACAAAACACATCATTTAAAGGGGCTGTTTGCAACTTGCTAAACAACAAACAAACAAAAAAATGTTTAACAAGAAAACCAGTGGCCAGTTTAGGTCACCATTAGCATATATATTTTTAAAATGTCTATATTTTTCACAG